>NW_017096573.1:0-178597 GCF_001412225.1 Nicrophorus vespilloides
TATCACACCCTGTAATATGTATGTAAGCTAACATAATAAATTCTAACCGGAGAGTCTTAAGTGAATTCCGTCGATATTCCCACCTTCCTTACGCCTTTCCCATCATCCGGATTTCTGGATTCTCTTTTTTTTTGCCTTTTATTTCTTTCTTTCCGGCTTTGTTGCAATATTGGGCAGGCGCCTCTCCTGAGTTATGGACATAATATGCAAAGGTAATTTTCCGATGGAAATTTCGCGTGCAAAATAAAGCAGAGAGCGGCGGATTGACGTCGAGCAAGGGTAATAAGGGTGTTTGCGGATGGAATACGGAATTGGATGGATGGATGAGAGGATGGAAGCCGCTTCCAAAATTGCGGAGTTTCGATGTGCTGGTATGAATGTTTGAAGATATTTTAGTCAACAATTAGGAGAAGACAAGTTGTGTTCAAGTTTGTTGCGAGTATCATATTTCACTTTCTTCGATATTCCCAAGATACTCCAAAATATTCATATAAAGCCTTGGTGTAAATCTCGTTAATTAAATACGCTGAGAGGAAAGGAACCATTTATAACCTCAACTATTATCTAATCGATCGCAGCGAAAAACACTTTGCAAATACATCGAAACATTCTCATACTCGCAGATTCTATTCTGTAAACATTTCTTCCTTATAAATATTTAAAGCGGGACGTCCGCCCCTCTGAATAAAAATAATTACATGTTAACAAACGTGAGAAATACGAGAATTCAAATTAGCCTGCTTTACGACCCTTGTATATTTTTTATGTATTCCACTTTCGAACCGCATCGCTTTCGGTACACCAGACATGGATCCCAAGTAGAAGGTCATTTATATTTGAATATTTTTACATTTTTATTCATTTCAATCCATCTTATTAATGTACTTTAATTAGCATGAATTACAACTCGTATATCTTAAATTTATCATCCTTTTATTATTTTTTTTCAAAATAAATGTGATTATTACTAACAAAACCAAAAAAAAATTTTTGTCTATACAATTTTTTTTACATTGAGATATTTTTTTAATATTTGAAAATATCTAATAAGAAAATATCAATTTAATAAAGTCAGACTTACAAAATTAATAAAGCATTTAAAGTTTTTTTATTTTTTTTATAAATAATTTATGAATTTGTAAAAAATCTAATTTTTTATGGAAATATTTACTTCAATAATTTTGTTTCTAATTTTGATAAACCAGATATTGCTTTTGTTTCAAATAGTTTACTATTTAGGAATTCCATGAATAAAAAATAATTTCATAATTATGTTTGGAACATCCGTTGATATTTTTATTCTAAGGTCACCTGTTCAATTTTTATTTACATATTTTATATATTATAATATTTATTTAGGACTATCAACCGTAATATTTTCGTCCACAGAATATAAAATCTAATTTCAGTTATATACACTAATACCTGATATAGTGCAACTTCGATGTGTGTGTATTTATACATGGATAGATTTGAAAATATACCAAATTTTTATTTAGTGAAATAAATATAAATTCTAAAAAATAGTATACAAAATTATGTATACTATTATTTTCACTCTCTACATTCAAGTCTCCTTTTGTTTATTTAATGCGGTTACAGAGTCATCTATTAAATTCAAACAGTGGGGGAATCGATTACCCACTTTATGTGATGTATTATGTTTTTGTCATATATGACAATTATTCAATAAAATTTACAGGATTTAAGTTACAATTGAAGTTTTTGATTAATACAAAAAAATAATTTCCATTTCAATTTTTGGATCTGCTATGAATTGAATTTACATGTACTATATCATACCAAACTTAATAAAATTTGTGAATTACAACTGTTTAAAAAAATATCGAAAAGTAATTTTTAAAACAATGTTTTTCAACATTCAAGTAACTATATAATTGATTAATGATTCTTTCAAATTTTCTCGGGACATCCTCTTACATAAAACAAAAGATGAAATTTCATCCTAATTATTATTCAAGTATAGTTGTTTTTGTGATGTGGCGAAGATATTATTCAATTTAAAAAATTTGATAAATTAAAAAAAAAACTTTGTTGAATAATCTATTATTTTCTGTCTATGCAGTCAAATCTCTTTTCTACACTTTATTTTTATGTGGATTTAGAGCGATTATAGGCGAATTCAAACAGTGCGGGAATCGATTACCCAACTATACGATGTATTGTATTATATTTTGGTCATGTATGGCAATTCAATAAAGTTTGATGGACCTGAGTTATAATTGCATTAAAGTTTTTGATTAATACAACAAAATAATTTTTGATACAAACTAAGAAGCAAACATTTGAAATTTCATAGCAATTGGTTTATTTATTTATTATAAATGTACAACATATATAACAAAATCAATAAAGTTTGCGGGATAAGCTATTTAAAAAAATCGAAATCGTAATCGTAAATCAGTGCCGTCAAAATCAATTTTTATTTGGGTTGTTATTGTCATCGAATTATTTCTTTTAGTTAAATTTATAATTGTTTATAGGAAGATTTCCGATGGGAAATCGTTCCGCTCCATGCTTTTATTTTGTTTTTTCTGTTTTTATTATCTTTTTTTTCTGTCTTGGCCAGATACATTCAACTTATAGCCAGAGATGTTGGCAGGTTGTGAATGAATAATAAAAGTTAAAAAAAAAATCAGGTTTTCAATGAATGTGATTTGGATTGCATTCGAAAATAATTGAATTAAATCAACGAAGTTAACTACCTAAACGAAAAGTTGAAATTTTATCGTAATTAGTGTTCAAGTATAGTTGTTTTTTGTGATGTGGCGAAGATAGTTTAGCAACAATCGAAGTTATTTGGGTAATTGAATTTAGTATATGCCGTTGTGGTGAGCCGAGGTGGGAGGGGGTCAGACTCACCGTCCTAATTAATTTGAGTAATATTTGCCATATAAATGTATAGTATAATGCATGTGACGTTGCCCGCAGAAGCCACACTCCGCAGTCGCCCATTCTATGCACTAAAACTATGTCCATTCTGCGCGTGAAACAGAGGACGTAGTGGACGGAGAGGACAATCTGTCATAGAGTGGAAAACATATTTATAATATGTTCGGTATGATGCATGCACACGCAAATTCAGCGTACGTCGCAAATTAGGTTTACGGGGTAATTATTTGTTTGCCGCCGACTGGACATGATCTCCACTGACGTCGCATTTACTCGGTGCAAAACCACCATCAACCGCAACGCACCTAGGCGTGCACTGTCATCCAACGTCATGTCACGTGGAGCGCCATCTAACGGTCAATTTTGCACTACCCTCCCCCCATGTGTTGAGTTGATACATATCTATATTCATATTTGCTTCTGTGTACGTGTAAGCTTCGGCACTCGATAATTATAAATGGGAGTGGAATATTGGACGCAGATAATCTAATAACGATTCGAAACGACCGACTCAAATTGACTTTGCAAATTTGCTCCACGTTCTATTTTTTTTTCGCAGAGTACAGAAACCAAATACCGACGGCGAGAGATCAAAAAACGAGAGAAAAATAAATAAAACAAGAGAAATAAACACGACACTCTCAAACAAAATAAAATAAAAGAAGCGCGTAAACAAATCCGGCACGATAAATTCGACTTGATTCAACATTAAACAATACATCATTTTTACACGTTCAGCTTCAATTACATTAACAATTGCGACAATAACAACAGTAGAAGAAAAAAGTTTTTTTTTTAAAACGAACAATTAATTTGCTTTCTTTTTCATTATAGTTAAATAGAAATTCCTTATTCTTTTTAATAAATATTATACTAATCAATTACAAATTTTGATTTAGAAATACGCATTCAAATTATTAAAAGATTAATTTAAAAATAATTTTCAAGTTGGGATTACTGGAATTAAATTATCACTTTTATAATTATTTAACTTATTAATTAATTGAAAATAATAAAACATATATTTATAAAAAATCAAACTGTAGACACTTTTTATAAGATTTATTGATATTTATTAAATATGATTACATATTATGAATCAAGTTCACCTTTCAAGAAAAATATTCGAAGTAAGTATATTATATTGAAATAAATTTGATATTTTTATATAAAATTTAATATAATTCAATATGAAATGTACTGAAAAATTCACCAAAATTGTTAATCAAAATAGATTATATATTGGGAAATTGTCATTGCGAAAAGAGTTTTTTTTGTCCTATTTTGTGTTTAAGAAATCTAATTAATTAAGATAATTTATAATTTACTGTTTATATACTTGCAAATAGTAATCCCAGTAATATTTTTAATTAATTTCACTCATGTCTTTGATTATTTTAATTATAATTTTTTTTACAATTTTAATCTACTTACTCTTCGAAAGTATTTTCAAAATAATTCAATTTTTATTGAAGTACTTAAGAAGAAATATGAATAAATGATTTATATGCAAACATGTATAAGTCGCTTAGACTTAGGCTAGATTAATACAGGACCTTAAATCGTGAATCCCCCTCGATTCAATTAGTTTAAAGTTTCGATTCTCTATTTCGGGCTAAAACTTAGGAAGAAAATAGAATGGAAATCTGGGGTCGTTCCTCTAACATCCGCTGTTTCCGTCTCATCCAACTTACGAACTTAACCGTTTCCACTTAGCGCTGTAAGTTTCCGCCGCTGCATCATACTTAGATATGATTAACGCAATTTGAGCAACAACAACAAACTTGAGACTCAGTTTTCATCGAAGCCGTTTGTATACGAACCCTTTTCCTTTAAACAACTCGATTCTAATTCACGCTCTTCCTTTCCATTTTATTCTATTTCCCAACACGTCTCATCTCTTCTCGAGGATTAATTCGGATGGGCGCATTAAAACATCAACTCGCACTCATCCCTGAATATTACTTTTTTATGTTAAATGAATAACGAGGTGCTAAGTGCAAAAATTCGTCTCCAGTGATTCCGTAATTTTTCCCCAACCTTCCACTCTGCTTCTCTCTACTTTCATTTTAAAAGTTTTGGTATCAAAGTGCGTGTTTGGAGGGTCTCTTTTTTTTGTTGATGAAGTTCATGCGTTTCGGCCGCAATTGGACCACTGAGCTTATAAAATATTAATGAAGGGAAACTGGGAGACCATCAGAAGCAGCTTTATGGATTCATAAATGTCGCCTCGAATTTATTAAACTAAAAAGCAAAAACATCCAGCATCAGACCGGGAGTTGGGGACCACTGCTTTATACGACTATGTTAGAATTTATTATTTATATTGTATTATAATAATTATGGTACGTAAAAACTACAGAAAATATTTTACATATTTTATTGAGAATTTCTTCCAAAGACATAAATTATTTGAAAAAAAAAAATGTAAACTTAGTATTAAAATATGCAAACTATTATTCACTCTGTTCCAAAATAAGTATCCAATTTAATACAAAAAATATGACATGAGGTTGACATTACATGGATAATCTTTCCCGATGGATAGTTACCATTATGATGATTAGAACATTAATAATTACTTAAATCTATATACTAAATCTAGTGGTTTGCAACGCTTCAGCCTGTTTGTGGTTTTATTGTTGTCGAATAGGCCAATAGACCGAACATTAGTATGTGACTCCAGTCTATCTAGTGCTATTGTGTCCTCGACTATATCTATATGAAGATCTTCGTGTATTTGTTTATTCCTGACGAACCATTGAGCACTAATAATATTTCTTGGGCATTTTGATTGGAACATTTGTATAATTTGTATGTTTGATTTACTAACCGCACCCCACAATTGGATACCATACAACCATACTGGCTGGTTTCAGTATTAGTTTATATATAAGTAATTTATTTTCCACTCATAATTCCGATCTTTTCCCTAGAAGCCAGTAGAGTTTTCTAAACTTTATTTCTAATTGCTCCCTCTTAGCCTGAATGTGATCTTTCCAGGTGAGTCTTCTATCTAGATGCATGCCTAGATATTTGATTAGCGTTGGGCAGATCTCGTCCATTAAATCTTACAGTTGTGCAGGTGTGTAGCGTGAATGTAATTTGTACGGATTTTATTTCGTTAACTGCTATTCTCCATTTTTTAAGCCATATCTAAATTTTCCTGTAGATATTCAGATGTCGGATTCTCATCTGATGCCAAGATTACTGTGTCATCAGCGAATGTTGCGATCGTAGTATTGTTAGTTTTAGGAATAATAGCCGTGTATATATGGTAAAGCAGTAGTCCCAAAACACTTCCCTGTAGAACCCCTGATTATATTGGATATACATCGGTGTATTCGTCTTCTATTTTTACCTGAAACATTCTATTATCGAGGTATGATTTTATTATTTTAAAATAATTATATGGCAAGTTCTTCCTTATTTTGTATTGTAGTCCAAGATACCAAACTTTGTCAAAAGTTTGCGATGTGTTTAAAAAGGCAGTATCTTTTACTTTCAGGTCTTGGTAGATGGCCATTTTTCTTATATTGTGGAAATTAATATCTCTGTAATTGTTCGAATATAGACATTTGGGTAGTTTTTGCAATGTCGACCGTAATAATTAAACAAATTGTCAGCGTGTAAAAATAACAAACTAAGAATTGATACAACATTTTACCTGTTCACTACAAGACATATTTTGACAATTGTTAATTTAAATGAAATGTTTAATTTAAATAAATAACTACTGATATATTTAATTACATTATTACAATAATTAATTAAAATAAACTAAAATCGGACACTTATTTGGAACGGAGAAAGTAGATATGATTATAATTGAATTAATATAGTTTACTTAAAATCTATACTGATTTAGATACAAATTAAAAGGTTTTGATGAAAATTAAAATAACCAAAATAATATCACATTTGTAAAGTTTCTGCCATATTCTTGACAAATCCATCGATATTCGAGAAACCCCCTAAATCGTTAAACACAAAATAATGATTTCGCAAATTGGGTTGGTTTGAAATCCATTGTTAGAAGTAGTCCAAGTTGCAGGCATCGTTGTTTCCCATTAAATAGTAATTAAGCCCCGGTGCGTTTTAATTTTCAGTGTGCAGCAACACAAATGCAATATATTATAAATGATATGTAAATAAAACGTAATATTCAGGTCGGGCTTTATGCAATAAACGTTTTAATTAAACTTTAATTACGCGCCGAGTGGAATTGCGAACGAAAGAGGATGAGGAAAGAAAAAAAAGTTTAGAATCGAACGCATGCGAAACTCTATAACGTGCGTTTGCCACGTACGGTTTGCGTTATGTAATAATTATTAGACTCGCTAATACCTGGATTTTAATTGCATTCAAAGCGTGAATGCAAAATCATTAACGATGATTATAATGATGATGCAGCAATAACAACAACAATAATGGCCCTCAGCGAATAAACAACAGAAACAAAAATGAGCGCAAATTGTTGGAAATGATTTAAAAAAAACAGGTTTTGTGTATCGAATATGTAAGTTTGAGCGTTAATTAATAAATGGAATTTAATTAAAACAGTTGTAATTACTGAATACACGTGTGAGTATTTTCTGAATTTGTATGAAATAAATCGTAAAATGAAACAAACATATATTTTCCACAAACAACTAATATAATACAATAATTCTTATTACCAGAAGCTGAAACATATTACTTGTTATGAGGGTTAAATCATATTGAACATTTTAGCGTATAAATATTAATGAAACCAATACGAATATTGTAACTTTTACGATGACGAAACGTATCCTCCGGTAACTCTAAATAACAAAGTTCTAATGTAGGATGTAAAATATCTTTGCATGCATCTAGATCAGTGATTCTCAAAGTGGTCTATATCGACCCCCAGGGGTCTATAACAACCTGCAAGAGGTCTACGTCAGCGAAATAAAAATATGGAATACCATGATACAAATATACACCTCACGCCACACCTCTTCTCGACTAATTTGTTTTGAGACACAGCAACAACCAACCGAACGATATTAAATAAACTATATTTTCTAATTCAACAAAACTAAAAGGTTAAATATTTTAACTATAATCTAAATACCTATGTTTATGTGTACTAAACTATATTTACTTTTTATACTTTTTGTTATAGATTGAAAATAAAAAGTAGATGTTAAAGAAATTACTGAGATTAAAAATTTTCTATTATAAATAATAATAAAAACATGAATTTAAATAACAAAGTTGTTCGTGCAAATTGCGTTACATTTGGAAATATTAATTAATGTTCGCAGTTTGTTTTTTTTTCTTGCATAACTAAAACCGTCATCGTGATGAAGAGTGTGCTTTATGTGGGCGAGGTTGTTACGATTGCTGTTTGTCATCTGAATAATGAAAGCCGAAATTTACGCAGTTTCCATCAATTTTTTTTGTTTGTTTTTATATTTCGGACGAAACGCGTCGCGAATCCATTATTAATGGCAAAAACGTATTTGTTCTTCGTTATTTATTTCTGTGTCTCTTTCTTTGCGTATTATTTCTTTTTATGCCTTCCTGTGTATCGTTCAGCGAATTCATAACAACGAGAAGGTCATAAAGTATTCATATCCAAGATCCGCACTTCCGAACTTCATCTTTGCTCCTTGGAAAAACAAGAAATTAGAAAAAGTGTATATTCAAATGAAACATAACAATAGTAATAATTAATAAGATTATACTGGTTTGGATGTAATAAAAAAGAATTTAATAATCAAAATGAGTTTGGAAAAACTAAATGAATGATTTATTAATAAAAATATATTATATTGGATTTTTATATACAAAACATAATATTTTCCAATTTGTAGGATGATGACCTTTTGATATCTTTCTGGCAACATCATGATTCCTCGTTCATAGAACTTATTTTTACTTATTAGCAAAACAAAACTGAACAAGTGCGATTTAAGGTCATCATAATTAGTGAAAGTTTTACCATTAAGAAGTTTTGAAAACTTCAAAGTAAATAGTAATTTACTGTTGAAAGGTTAGGGCTATATGGTGGATGCGACTTCTCAAAAAAGCTCCAATATTTTTTCACGAAGATTTGCATTGTTTTAGTGGAATACAATTTGCCAGTTCTGACCATTTTTCTTTGATTGCTTCCTCTAGATTCATTAGTTGTTAACAATAAATATGGTTTGTTCTGGTTCATGACGTGCAAATCATGATCATTTTCGATTGATGTTATTGTAGACCATCCATTTTTCATTATCTCTCGTGATTCGTTAAACCATTTCATTGCGTTTGATATGCTTTAATGATATTGCAAATATTGATTCTTTGTGTTAAGTGAGTCTTTTTCAATTTATACGAATATTTCGGCATGATGAGTCCAAGATATTGGTGTGATTTTCAGTTGTTGAGTGTGATGCATTTAACTACTATACTAATCATATTCAATTACGAATTTGATTTGGTCATGATAAACTTCAATATGTTATTCTAGGATTTCGCTAAAACCGGGAATGAAATAATTATTATATATTATAATGAATGTTTTTTCTCATATTTTTATTTTTTGTATTGTAATTGTATTGATTAGATGTTATGGAAAAATTTGGGAAATCCTGAGTTAACCATATCAACATCATACATTTCACATATATCAGCAACTGAAATAAAAGTAAAATATACGAAATATGTTTTCGTTTTGTTTCTGTATGGATTTGTTGTAGATTTAAAGCGATGCTCGTGGTTTCAATATGCAATAGTTCTTCTTTAATTTAGCAATATGAAAATTAATTGGAGTTTCGGACGCAGATTTAATTATCGGCTTTGTTTATTGGATTTGCGGCGTTGCAAGTTTTCGTTTTTCGTTTCGGCCGTTTTTCGCGCAGCATTCAGCGAATAGTTTCGAGCTCGCGGATGGCCACGGATCGTAGGTAAATTAAATTGCGGTCGATGCAACAGCACACGTCGAGAGTGTTGGGGAGGGGAACGAGTTTGTGAAATTTTGAAAGGGGGTTGGTTGGAAAATTGAGGGGTTTCGGTGTGCCCAGACACTAATCGCCGCATGACGTTGCCAAATTTCGTTGCATATCTTACAGAAACTTAGTCCATCGTCCTTATCCGATAGTTGTTGCTTAGTTACCATATCCGAACCCGAGGCAAACTTTGATAATTTCGCACCGAGATATTCCCTCTACTCCATCTCTATATATTTTTTTTATTGAGTTCATTAGTTCGAGAACCAAATATCCATTGCAAAATCAAGAACTTTTTTTTTTGGATTTTTGTTTAATTATCGAAGTTTCACGTATCTATTTTATAATTAATATAAATATAATTTATACAGGGTGCCGCAGAAATATTCTCCAAACGTGAAGTCACCGTTTAGATTTAATTTTTGGAAAATAAAAAGTATTTGGTGATACCTTTTACCATTTTTTTTTCAATACCCTTTGAAATGTGGGAGTGCATTTAGTTAAGATTTTTCTTATGAGAATAGTAAAATCTTATTTTCATTAGGGGTAGAAGAACTGCGCTTATTTTATCGGCGCGTGCTACATTGCAACTTTAATGCCAATGAAATATTCAGGACAAAACATATTTATTGCAAGGCCAGGAAAATGGAGAGAAAAAGACGGAACAGGAAGAGTTGGTCTGTAACTTTACGATCTCCTGCTTTAAAATACTTGCAAAATGAGTACCAGACACACATACAGACGCTCACGTATATACATATATACAAACACACACATGTATGTGTAGGTGGGTCCGGTGCATCGGGGAATATTGTGTAATCGTTTACCATAAAGTTTTCCGTCGGGCGCTAAATGAAGTTTTATTGTGGCTCCAGTTACAAAGTTTCTCTATTATTTACGTGATCCGCCTCCTCCTCTTCCTAGACCATAGCACTAAGCTTACCACATAAATAGAGGCGCACGTAGACAACCAATGTTCTGCACTACTCGAATTACATCAGAAGATATTCGACGTGAAAGGTTTGCAGGATTTCTTTTTAAAAGTAACATTATTGTGCAAACTTTGGAACTTTGTCTTTTTTGGTCATATAGATAAATTATGTCTATAAATCGTAAATTAATAATAAATTTATTGATAAAAATATATACAACCTAACAATTATATTATAAATTATTGTTTTAATAGTAATCAAATTAAAGTATAATGAAAATAGAGGTGTTACTCTTTGGATTTATCGCTATATTATCATTATATCAGTTTACGTTTAATAATCATAATCTGTAGTTTATGCAATTTATGTGTTCATAAAATTGGTATTTAATTAATTTATTTTTTTATAAAAATTATTAAAATTTCACTATATTTTGCAATGATGCAAATTTTGCATATCTAGGCTTATTTGAATACATCTAAGTATATGTAACTAAGATTATGATGTAATTGTGCATCTTCTGTATCTTGGATCCGGCTGTTAATTGTGGAAACACGGAATGGTTAAACTTCTCACGATTACATTAAATGCCATTAGAATTCGTGGACGCATTTAAGGAGCTTATTACTACATGTCTAAATGGGCAGAAAGGACGCTTTTGAAAGTTGCATGAAACGCACAGCGGAAAATGTACCTGAATCCGCTCGATAATCGCCTTAGTTCGCGCGGAATACAAATTAAAATTGCACCGAATCCTCTAGGAGTCGTTCAGTAAAACAGGCAGTCAAGTGAATTTTAATAAAACACCGGAAAGGTCGAAGTGCAGAAATCCCTGCTGAAAGTTAATTGGATTGGTGGAGGTGGATAGGCAACTTAAATGAGTGACTGGAAAAAAAAGAGAGAAATGGAGATTAAAAAGGGGAAAGAAAGAGAGAAAGAGGTTTCGTTGAAATGTTGAGCAGAAAGGAGAGTGTATTTACGGTCGACTAATATGTCTGCCCTAATGAATAAGCCGCCCCCGGAGAGGGCGCATTATAAATATTTATCCCTTCGGTTCTCATTTGTATTCCCTGAGTGTGGACCGGCCGTTGCGGCTGAGGTGAAGCCAGAAAGCGAACCCAACCGGAATAAAAAAAGAAAGGGGGCGAAAAAGAAATAGAGAAGGAAAAACTCCACGAAAAGGAGAATAAACTGTGTTTGTAGCAGCAGAAACCGGAGTTTCCTCGACCGGAATTGGGGATGTCGAAGAGGTGAGATTGAAATGTGCAAGTATTGATACTACCCGCGTTTCCTAGCATAAAATGAATTCTCATAAGAGATCCGAGAGAGAAAACAAAGTTAGGAATACACACCATGCATCTTAGCTAGAAACGCAGAAGGATATAGCAAAGAAGCGAGTCGCACATGTTTTTGTGGTGGACAGAATACGTCGACCGCAGACCGCCAGAGAAGAACAAACTTCCCAAAATTTGAAATTCAACGTTTTCGTGACCGCATATTTTGATGCTGCTTGGACTTAATTCCTTTAACAAACATACAAAAAAAAAAACCTCAAGATGCGAATATTAAAAGCTGAACTTTTCCTTTTATGTAAAAAAAAATCTAGAGGATAACTGAAACAAAGGGAAAATCCGGACGTTCGTGGAACCGGGTAATTTCCCAATTTAAATTCTTATTTCCCGCGCATTCGTTAACTGACTAATAGATGTCGCCCTCTTTGCATTTTTTGTATATAGCCCGAAATGGAAGGAAATAGAAAAAAAATGCAATTGAGGGGAGAAAACGTTTACATTTGTTGGATTCCAGATTAAAATGGCGAATCGTAATGCGAATGGAGATTGCCATCACCTACTTTTAATTTCGTTTAATTTGATGTCAAATGCGGCGTAATCTCAGCCAGTAAATTGTATTGTGAATTGAACGTATTAAATTCAAAATAATTCTGAATGTAATCGAATCAAATGTTACATTTGATTAACTACAAAAATAGGCTTATATTTAAAGACATGTTATCAAAAGATAATATCTAATTATAGTTAAGTATTTATAGTTTATGTAAAAGTATATATAAATGTCATAAAAGTAATATTATTACTGTGATTTGTCATTACATATTTTTTGTTGCAACAACAATTCCAACAATTTTAATTCTATGAAGGTTGAATAATCACATTTTACACTAGATTATTATCCGCATTTTAATAATAATATTTATTGCAACGGGTAAAAGGTTATTGACCATAGGTCTTTCTCCATCTGAATTTTATTATAAATGATAAATATAAGTTGTCATAAAAGAAGTGTTACATTTTTGATATATCACCATATTTCTTCTGTTACTAATCTATAAAGTTGAATGAAAAATAGGGTGTGGACAATAAAATATAATAATTCATTACTAGCTAACTATTTTTCTTGTAAAATGTATTCTAAAGTTGTGAAATGAATGTGTAATAATGTGTGACATTAAAAAATATTTTTACTTTATTTGGACAATTTTTTATTAGTTTGTTTGTTTTAATAATTAAAAATTCACATTGAGATGAAAATGTTGTTTAAAAATTAAATGTAACTATTATATTAAGTAACTATTTTTATTGTTTATGATAAATGTTTCTTCTTATAAATGTGGTACATATTTATATTAGAAAGAAAATGACCAAATTCGTAATCTTGTTAAGAAAATGAAAAATAATTTTTGTTTTAATAAAGAGCAGTGTTTCATTTTGATTGTATAATGAAATTCCATTTTGAACTTGCGAACATTTCGTGTACGATAATATTTGGATTCCATTCGGACATTAACGAAAATAATAACAAAGGGCGCATACGAATTTTATTTAAATGAAACTCGAAGCGCGCAGGCAAAACCAGAGAATATATTTTTCATTAAACGAATATAAAAAAAAGACTTGTAATTTCTTACTAGATACTTGAAATCATGCAAAAGGACTAACAGAAAAGGAAATAATAGTCATAAAAGTGGAAGAATAGAGAAGTAGGAAAGTTTCGAAATTTTCTTAATGAAAATAAGTTTTTCTCTCTCCCTCTCTCTGTTAGTTTCTCTCAAGAGAATACTCTGTGTTCGTTTTGTTTGGAGGATGATTTAATTATTTAAATGGACATCGAGAGATGAGAAAGGAGAGGATGACTGAACGTTTCTCGCTTGAGGAAAATTGGGAACAAGGGACGTTCCAATTTGTTTTGACGCTCGTCGAAAAATTTTTCAGCGAACGAATGACTCGGGTAATGGAAGGCGATTACTTTTGCCGCCTCATTAAAATTTCAGACACTTTATTAGCATGGAAGGAAAACCGCACCGAGCGGAAAACTATTCTCGAAAAGTCCAATCTTTTACGGCCCCTAATTTATGTTCCTCTCCTTCTCCCCTTGTGAATCGTCCGTTTTTTCTTTATTTCTTTTTTTGTGTTCCTGCCGAAGCGACACTCGAATTTGTCCTTTGCGGGAATTACCTGCGATTACTTTGGACAGGAAACGGAAGGATGGAGGGAAGGAAGGACCTTTTCGCAATTATCATCCTTATAAGCCGCAGATCGCGATAAATCCGCCACCATCCGAAATTGGTTCATTCATTCCGTTCATTCTTCGAAATTCAATTTCACGTTTCACATTTTTTTATTCTATTTATTTATATACCGTTTTGAATTTTTTTTTTTGGCTGAAACACAGGTAAATATTTGTTATTGCGTTTTACCCTTTTTAGCTGTTTGCCTATTGAATGGAATTTTATATTTTTTACGTATTTTGTGCACTTTGAAATTTATAAGCGAGTTTTTATTTTTTTTTATTTACTTTCAACACATTAAATCACTTTCCACAGCAACAAATAAACACCTAAATAAAAGGAGCATTATATTCAATCGATCGATTCTAGTACTGTTACAAATATTGAAATATTGTGAATATTATAAATTAAATGAACGCAGAATCTAAAATGATGTTTTTAACAACAATATAACGGTAAGACATAAAATTGTAGCATACAAATTTGCTTAATAATCAAGTAATTTGATTCAATTAGTAGTTTATATTAATTGACAAAAGTTTACAATTATGTTTGATATTACAATTTATTACTTCGATTTTTGAAATAATACATTCTATACATTTATTAAATACTAACGTTAACAAATATCAGTAAAAATATCTAAGATCTTAGGAACTTTTTGGTAATGATCAAATAAAACAGTAAAATTAAATATAAAGGCTGAAAAAAAGAAATATCTTAAAATATGAAAAACATTAAAATAATAAAAATAAAATCTAATATAAATTCTCATCCATGAAAAAATCGAAATTATAATAAAAATATAAAATAAATAATATTATTATTAAATATATAAAATAAATAATAATATTAATAAAAAGAAAAATTTTATCTGACAAACGGGCAACATTTTTAATCAAGTAATTTGTTTAATTTAATACACATTGTCGTGGCCTATGTTAATAAAGTGCACCATTTATTATTTAATTATGACTACTGATTATTTTTCTCTACACTCTTATTAAGTAAATTTAGTCTAGCTACATGAAAAAGACACATCTGTTTATAACAATTTTTTTTTCACCACCCTAAGCATACCAAAGAGGATTCATAAATCGATAGAATTAACTCCATTAGAACACCACAAGTTAATTTTAGGCGGGTGATCTTCCATTCCCACACACTTTGATAATGTATACTCTCAGAAACAAATCAGCTACAAACCCTAAATATTCTTCTGTATTTGTATTCTGTAAAAATAATGTAATTCAAGCTTATCCACAATTTAGATCTCGCATATAGGCAGTTATTGAGTGACGGTGGTTTTACTGAATGATTTTACAAATAAATATAATATTTTCAATCCTTAAAATTTTTCAGAAATTTTTTATAAAGAAAGAAAATATCGAAAATTCAATATAGATTGGTAATGGCAATGAGTTTTAAATTGAAAAAGAATATACATCATTTTTTTTTACAAAATATCGCGAATCCACAATAATTATTATAAAAATCAGATGATAGTTTTAATATGAATAACAGTTAATATACTTACAGGAACAGTTAGTAATAACTACAAAAATATATTTGAAAAACCCTGTTTCAGGTTGTCCCGCAAGGCTTCCTTCTGTCTCCTCTGTTATATAACTTTTTTTGTTGTGATTTGAAAAGCCCCGACACCTTCCATCACAACCTTTATGTCCTCCAATGCTCTGATGACACTACATTGGTTTCCTCTTCCCTTCAATCCTCTATTATTAACCTTCTAAATCTCTTATCCTGAACCATTTTATGGTTTAAAAAATGGCATACCATCGCATATCCCCTTCGTCTCCCCATGTTACATTAGATAATCATTCCATTTTCCCATCACCACTTGTTAAATACCTTGGAATCCACAATTCCCATTCCAAACAACTCAAATCCAAAATTAAATCCAGATCCCGTCATTTTCGTTCCTTAAACTTCCGTAATTCCGAAATATCCATACAGTTCCAAACATCCAATTACCGTACAATCCTTGACTACTTTCCCAATTGTGATATTCCGTCCTAAAAAACCTCTCCGTATCCAAACGTATACCAAAATACGACATCCTAATAATCCTATACACAATCCTCGTAATGATCTCTTTTACTCCAAAACCAAAATAGTCCCTCTCCTTGACCGATACATTTCCCTCTCCATGAAATTTAAATCCAAAGATACAACATCGCCTCCCTCTCAAAATTATGTGCCCCTCGAAACCCAAATATCTTTCCCAAATTTAAATATCCCACATTATCCTTTTTCCAATACCTAATGTCTCTTGACTGAATCCCTAATAGTTCATACTCTGCTGCTTTTTCTTTCCTCGTTCTTTTTAATTTGCTGTATGTAAATATTTTTCATTGTTCTATCATTAAATTTATATTCCCGGGCGGAAAGACCTTGGTCGATAGTCCTTTGACCAGCCTGTTAAATATTTTTTTGTAGAATGTATTTTTTTTGTAAATTAGCTGCCTGACAAATAAATTATTGTTATTATTTGAAAATTATATTACAAATAAATATTTTTGTTAGTAATAGTAAAAATCTTTAAATTTTTTATAGTTTGTATTAATCAAATAGCAAATAAAAAAATCATCTAACCTATACCAAAAATAGCTCTCAAAATAAATGTTAACGCTTCTTTTATGACATTCCATACATAATATACGTAAACTTTCAAATTTCCATCCGTAAACCAGTATCATCCATCATAAGCAGGGTTTTTTCTTCGCGAATTAACTCTTCACCGAAATGAACGCTATTTCACATTACAACGAATGAATATCAACGTTCGGTGAATGAACACGCACACAATGACGAGCTCGACTCCGAAACAATAGCACTTATCATCGTTACACAATTAATATTTACGTGAAAACAACGCCCTTCCCGATACAACATCCATATCATACGCACGAGTTTTGTTACGTCATTTTTGCATTGTTTTTTTTTTATTTTTACCGTTTTTGTGTTTTCGTTGTGTTGTGCAACAACACAATAGCGCAGATGCCCGAGATTTTCCACCAATCAATACAATCAATACAAGTGTTTTAATTGTTTCGAAATAATAATTTAAACGTACATTTGTTTAGTAATTTTAATCAAATCCGATAAATCTCTTTGTCCATGGATTTGTTCTGTTTTTGGAATTGTATGAAGATTGTTTTAGTACCGTAGTTCCACTAGGCACTCTACTTTATTCAATACAAATTAATATTTCAAGTTAATTACATTAATTTATAATTATTTATTTCCAATAACATTTAAAATAATTAATTGAAACATACTTTTTATTTTCATTTATGTCTTTATCCATGGTTTATTTTAATTTTCATGATAATTTAGATTTGGGTTAATAGAAAAGTTCCGCAAAGAACCGTATTTTGTCCTTTTAAATTAAAATTTAAGATTTATTGTTAATTTTATTTACTACTGTGATTTGTTATTTTTAATCATGAAGGCCAAAAATGATCGCAAAAAATATTTGGGGAGTTGTAGTTAAATTGATGACAGACGGGATGTTTTTCTACACATGTCCAAAAAGTTTGAAAAACACTGATTAAGCTAACAGAAAAATCAATTAAATAATGTCTTTAAAAGTATTAATTTATTTGATATTTTACTATATTAATGCATTAATGCATTTAGATTAGGTTTTTAAGTTTTATTTGGTATTAAGTTTTATTACTGTAACTTATTTTTTTTTAACGGAAATAACTATTAGTAATTAACAAATATAAGTAAAGAAGAATTCAAATAATTATAATATAAAATGAATAATATTGGTGTCTTGTGAAAACTAATTTACCTCCTAACCATTTCTATAACAGAAATATAATTTTCCAGCAATGGTCGCGTATATCATATTTAGTACTTTCCTTTCTTAAAATATAATCACGTGCTGGCATTTGTTTGTACAACAAAATAAATTAACAGTACGTATTTTATAGTTAATATCCAAGTTTTGTATGTTGTGACGCATTGATATTTTCAGTTTTTTTTTTCAATAGGCACAAAATGGATCTTTTGCAATTTCTGATCCAGATAGCAGAATACTTATGTAAACAAGGAAAATGAACTAATATTAAGAAAATAGGACCACCTTCATCATCTCTTCAAGAGTTATATGAGAAAAATAATAAAAAGGGCCCAACAACTATTCTCCCTTCTGAAAATGTAAGATTAGATGGAATTCATCATTGGCCTGTTGTCCATGGAATTATACAGCATTGTAAAAAATCGGGTTGTAAAGGGCAAACAAATATATTGAACTGGCAACTAAGTGATTTTAATTAAAGGTAAAAGTACAAACAACAATAAAATAATATAGATTAGATGCTTTGAAGATGTTAGTTTATGTCTAAACCAGCGGTTTCCAACCGGGGAGGCGCGGACTATTGCCAGGGGAGGCGTAGTAGCATAAAGGTTAGAAACCGCTGGTCTAAACAAGAAATATTAGTTGTTTTCAAGATTTTCATATGAGTTAGAAGTAATTGATTACAAAAACTATTTTATGTTGTTTAGTTGAAGATTGTGTTAAATTTGATACAGACCCCTAAAATCGTACCCCCAACTGCGGGCAGAATTTATTAAATTTAGTAATTAAAAAAAAAATAAAACCTTTCAATTTTTTATGTATGAAACTATAGTTTTATTTGGATCAGTTTTTTTGTCCTATTTAAACTAAGAATTAAATTAAAATCGTCTTTAAACAGTGTGTTTATTAGTCGGGATTAAGGTTTAGCTTTCGAATTGGATTTGAAATAGTGAAAGAATAGAAGTCAAGAGAATTGTTTTCGCTCACTGATTTCTCGGAGGAAACGGTCCCAAGTGAATGTGTGGATGTGGTGGCATCACGTACGTACGAAAATATCCCCTTCTCATTATCCTCCACTTGTCCCATTCTCAAAGTTATTGTTCCTTCTGCTACAATTAAGTGAATTGCCTTGTCTGTAGATTCGAATCCGAGTTATATTCGCAATTTCCTTGCCCGAACGCCTCCTATGTATTTTTGTTAGTATATGTATATAGAGTGTGTGTGTGTGTCCCGAACAAAATATATTATCGATTGGCTAAAGTGGATGTGTTTGCAAATTGAAAATGCCTTTTTTGTTGGCCTCGTTACAAATTCAATTCCCTCAACATGTAGAGAAGAGTGTACATGCATCGATGAAAGAGTGAGCGAGTGAGTGAATGAGATAGGAGCAATCTCCGTGTTGTATCCCTTTTACATATATCCGCACACATCTAGATACAAAACTACAGGCGACACTGTCGAGGACACAGAAAGGGAAATAACAACAATAATCGTAATGATGTTTGATTATTTGTAGAAAAAAAACGCGAGGAATAGGAAATATGAGCGTATATCGTTCGTCGTTATTACTTTATTCGTCCGTCAGTTTATTGCCTCAATTTACATGAATTTTATTATTAATTACGATCAGTGCGATCCGTGTTGCTTTAATTAAAATTTTCATTTGCTCCACGCAACGTTTGCAATTAATAATTATATAATGGATATAAAAAAATACGAGACAGATGTTGATTTATTTGCTTGATATTAAAGTACAGTGGAACTTAGTTTAACGAGTTTAATCCATTCCAAAATTTCCGGA
Organism: Nicrophorus vespilloides; assembly: GCF_001412225.1. Taxonomy (NCBI): domain Eukaryota; kingdom Metazoa; phylum Arthropoda; class Insecta; order Coleoptera; family Silphidae; genus Nicrophorus; species Nicrophorus vespilloides. The sequence goes on from NW_017096573.1 coordinate 19,964, forward strand.
TATTTACTCGTATAGTGAAACATATTCAAAAATACACATAATATGTGTACACACGTTTTAAAAATTATGGGGAACATCGCTCGTTAAGCGAGTCATTTTTCTTACAATTCATTTAGCTCGTTAAGCGAAATGCTCGTTATGCAAGGTGCTCGTTAAGTAAGTGTCCACTGTATATTAAATAGAGAACATTATTAATTAATATACGAAATTTAGGGTTAATAAAACAATTGGAAAGAAATGAACTAAATATTGAATAACTGTGTATAAATTTGTAATGCATGCAGAAAATAAAATTAATTTAAACATAGTTTAAAAAATAATTAACATAGTTATTTTTTTTTATGTTGTATAATTTTATTCACAATCTGTTCATCAATGTGAACATTGAGTAAATTTAAGATCGCGGTTGATGTTATGATAATGTTGTTTAATTATATAAGGCAAATTGCAAAAGATAAATAATTTAAATTAATCACAGTATCATACAAATTTGATGTTTTTTAAAGGAAGCATAAAATTTGTGAAATTTAATTGATAACGGCTTTGGAGCAGATAACATCATTAAAATAGCTCTTCACTCTAAAAAGGTTTCCAACCCCTGGATTAACTAGTAAATAATAAAACAATAGAAAAATAAATAGACAATGAATTGTTGCTCTAAACAGCAATTCAAAAATTGATTATTCGCGATCCAAATTAATAATGTCTTATACTATAGTTATAAAATACTAAAAACAATAATCTATTTATATGGAAGGTTTTCAATGGGAAATTATTCCGCTCAGTACTATATTCTGTTGCAGTTCCAAAACTATTTACTCGATGCCAGAATTTGGCAGATTGTGAATAATAAATTTATTTAAAAATAAAATAAATAATAAAACCAAATATCTCAATGCTGGGGTCCTTTGGCACGTGCTTCATTGTCTTAATGAATAATCCGCCACTGAGTGCGGTACCGCACTATGCGAGGTATTCTTGTATATAGATTCAAGCTATTTTGTAAATGTATGCAACACACGGCACGCTGCGTGCGTGCGATTGTCATAATTCATGCAGGTTATAAGTTATGTACGGTTTGGCAACTTGTATTCCGGACTGTATATACGGTTGAATACTTATGCATGTGTTTGTGTGTATATGTGTACGTATGCTTGGTGTTTGTGGATGAGTGATGATGCGAGGGGTTGGAACGGGCGCATAAATTACGGCCGGAGCGGTAGAATCAATCAAAATTGGTATGTGATAATTAAGTTGCGCCTGCAAACATGTACGAGTAAAATGTTCGAGTTTCCATAAATATCAACTAATTACCAGGGTGAATGTGACGTCCGCCCGACGCTCGTAATCAGACCCAAAATGTAATGGTCCTCTCCATCAATGGCAATAGGAAATGCCGTACCATCATCGAGCTATGCACTTCTAACTCAAATGAATTTGTTCATCGAACATCGAGATCTCATACATTCTATGTATATCTATGCGAATCGATGCAAGTAGTACTGATGAGTGCAGTGCATAATTCAGAACACTTAATGTGATTTCGTTAGAAACGCGACGCGGATTTATCTGATTTGCGTTTTACACGGAACGTTTAATGTTTTCCCAATGATGCGCACCACTCCAACACTAAAAAAATAACGTAAACACAAATAAATACCTTCACGCCGCAGCCGAAAATATTTCTATTTAATGCAAATATTATCCAAAAATAAACAATATCATTCCCGTTAAACTGATATGCGTTTTCATTTGAAATGTACGTTTCGTTTGATGCGATTTGAATTTCAAAGCTAATGGATATACGTAAACTATTTGCAAATGATGCTTAATGAAAATATAATTTATACCTGGATTATATTTAACAAGCACTCTTAAACAAATAATTTATTTATTGTATTTTTCAAAAGATGTATTTTTTTGTAATTATTTAATTTAATTTTCAATTGAAATTATGAGAAAAAAATCTATTTTTTAACGAAACATTGTTCACAATATTGTTTGATATTAATGAAAAAAATTAATCAATTTATAAAAAAATATTGTTTGTATATACAGCGTTCCGTTCCAAAATTTCCGGATTTTTACTCGTATAGTGAAACACGTTTTTCCATATAAACTAATGTAAATTACGATAAAAAAGCTTACATAATATGTGTTTATATATAATAATAATAGTTGGATACAATACATTTATGTTTCGCATTTACAGCAAACACAAATTATATTAGCAAAGTATAGTTTGCTATAAACAAAGATGACAAAGAAAATCGAATATGGTTAATATATTAAAAAATACACATAATATGTGTAAACAGGTTTTAAAAATGATGTAGAAGGCGCTGTCCGTAACTTCTCTTCTCATCGTCACTCGTTAAGCGAGTCATTTTTCGTACAATTCATTTTACTCGATAAACGAAATTCTATTGTATTTTGTTTATTTTGATCTATTTTTTCAAATATATGCAGTCACTAATACGGAATTTAACATATATAAAAGTAAAAACCACGATAAAGTGTGGTAAGATATGTATATTTTGATTTTTTTTAAATTCTCCCGACATACGAACAAATTCGACTTACGAACCACCTTTTGGAACGAAAATATTTCATAAGTCGTAGGATACCTCTATTAAAATAAATATAGTGATATTTTGTAAATCCAGAATTTATAATTAATAATAATTAAATAATTTTTTATTATAATTCTATTATTAATATGATTTGGTCATAGTTGTTGCATCGGCGATTGACACTCTCAGCAGAAATAATGCACACACAAAATAATTAATTAAAATATTCTAAGTTGAAAAATAATCAAAGAAGATTTCTATTGATATTAATTTCTACGGGTTAGGAAGAAGTGTTTACTCTTATCGAAATTGATTGGAGTTTGTTATAGATTACATGACAATCTTGGAGAAATCAAAAAATAAATTTTATGAATACCATGTCAAAAGTTTGATTGTTTTTCTTCTTTTTCTATTGTTTTCGTGTTATAAATAACTAAAAAAGTTTGCTTAGTTCGCGTTAATACATTTGTTTCTGAAAAAACAAAAGTTGTTTCTCAATGTGTTAAAGTGTAACAAAATTTCATATCAAATTTCAATGCAAGATCAATAATGTAATGTTGGTAGAAGTTCCACCACAAACACTGCAAAAAAATATTTTGCCATTCTCGACGGATTTCGACGTCAACTCAAGCCTATGCTAATTTTCCAGGAATTCCAAAATGCATATGGAGTGAATGCATCATCGCTTATCAGTCTGTGAATACTTATCGTATTGATATTCTTGACAATTACTGGTGGGTACTTTTTACCTATGTGTTGAACATAGCCAAACGAACGCATGGAAACTGTACCGGCTATCATCAATAACTCAATTGGAGATTACAATGTACATTGTACACTCTAGAATCAAAATAAAAAATGTAAACCTATGTTACATTATGCGTAGAAATAAATTACTGAATTACACATAATTTTTGTCTTAAAACAAAAGTGCTATATTATTTTTTTGTGCTTGGACATTATAAATGAAAGGTTTTTCTTAAATAAAATCAATATTTTTTTTTTTGTTGGAGTTTGGGTAAAAATGGGTTAAAATATTTTTTTTTGTGAATGTGCATATTCAATTTATTTTTTTTGCTGATAGACGTAAATAAATACACCTAACCCCCGATTTTCACGATAGGTACGTTCATGAGAAAACGTGTAAATTGAAAAAAGTACTGAGTAAAACGAGGAATAGGTGTATAGATTATAAACCTAAACATAAAATTATAACTAACCAAAAGGAAATTTCCTTTCTTATATACAAATGGAATTTAATTGAAATATTTTATATATATAAGCCATGAACAATAAACTCAGCTATTTATTTTAATTTTTGTCATGTTAGGATTATGATTTGATAAAACTATGATTACCCGGTGCATTTTTATTTTTTTCCCCAATAAAATGAAGGTGAATTTTGTGGGAAAGAAGTAAAAATAAAATGATAAAATTCGACGGGATAAGAGAAGCCACCGGATTACGCTGTCAATATTTCATTCGGTATCGAATAAGGGATTTCCAAACATCTAGAAAACGTTTTCACTTTAAATATTATTATGATTATTATTACTATACTTAAATATATTCAGGTGGTATTTTTTTGCTACTCCCTTCCAGAATCACGTCATCTTATATGTGTGAGCGTACAAAAGAGGGCGCATGAATGCGTCGAGATTTCGAGCCGATTTCACCATTTGATGTATTCCTCCCGTGTGTATTTGCTCGAGCTTTAATAGTTTCGTAAACTTGAGCGACGGCCGGGAATATTTATTGGTAAGAGGAGAGAGAGGGAAGATATTGCAACGCCACCGCCTTTTCTACGGCCCCGGACGCCGCCCCGTCTTATGCAAACCGATGTCAGCTAAAACGTTCACCGGTGTTTCGCAAAGTTATAAAGCATTTTGTACATGCAGACGCACTTACATAAATATAGAAAGAAACAAACCTTTTTCTGGAGGATTTATGGTAACAACAACAACAACAAGAATACGAATATATTTATAAAACGCAAAACAATGTTTGAGAAAGAAGAAAAACGAACTTTCTTGATAAATGATATCAGCAATACTTTTTTTTTCTAAAACTGACGCTTCTTCTTAACCTCTTGGAATTAATAAGAAAAAATAGACAATATCAGTAATGTAATGAAATCCGTGCATATCACCTTTACACTAAAGAAAGACAACGGCCCAACCTGCCTGAAAGACTGTAATCTAGACATGCATATCAACAGAAGACTGGAAGAGAAAAAAAATTGAAAATACAATTTACAAATCTCTATTGGCAATTAGGGAAATGGTCAGATTTATCAATGGAGAATAAATTACTAATATATTAAGTAATACTGATATTAGAAATTATCCATAGGTTTAGATCAAAATGTCTAAAACATGATCAGGGCTGCATGGTTCATTAATAATAAACAAATACATCAAGATCTTCCTGTAGGTCGACTATACCAACGTTTAGTATTAGGTGCAAAGATAGGTCGTATCGTAATTCGTAATTTTTAAGATTTAGAATATAATTTCAATTGATAACTGAATTTGTCATTTGTCAAAATGAAATCTTTAAGAAAATTAACGAATTATAAATTAAAACTATTATTAACCAAAATTATGTTATTGAAATTCGAATTATGAATTGATGCATTCTTATATTTGAAATTTAAAAGTAAAATAGTAATCAGATAATGCATATTACTTAATATAGGCTTCGTGCCATCAACTTCAATGATAACTAAAATCTGATCCATTTAATAGAGTTGCGACGAAAGCGGAAACTTTATTTGCAAAGTTTTGTCTCGTGTAGTGCTCCGCTCCGCTCTCCTCTCTTTCTCTCTCTTGATATTTTCCCATGTAAATAAACCCAAAGTTTGCGAAACTATTAAAGCTCGCGAAAATACACACGGGAAGCGCACGTCAAATCGGCCCAAGCAATTTCCAAACATGCATTCCCAATGAAAAAACGAAAAAAAGAACATGCAAATAAGTCATTAAGTGCATGTAGACAATAAACTTTGTATATTGGGTGGAAACATGGGGAGGGATGCGCGTTTCGGGGTTTCCAATGTTCATCCGAGCTTACTAAAGTTTAGACCCAACCGCACCGCTTAAAGCTACCCCCTAAATATAATAGCGGTTTAATCGTAATGCGATTATCGGCAACCCCTGGATAGATAAATGTTATATTGATGCCAATAAAAGCCTTGACTCGTTCCGGATCCGAAATATGCCTGTTGGTTAGTGCTGTAGTATTGTTTTGAACGTACTGTCGTCTGGTGTAGTTTAGTTACGGAACGTTGGCAACGTTTGATGTGACGCCGAATGCGAATGTGAACATTGAATTAACATTAGGCCGTAATTACCAACACTAATCATCGATCATAATGCGCGTTCCGATAAATAATTAATTAGTATCGATTTGGAAGATGCAGATTTGCTGGACCCAACCGTAGTGTAACATGCATTTGCATCGACCAATGCACGCTTCTCATTATATTAATTAACCTCAGCCAATCCCAAACACCAAAATTACTTGCTAAGTTCTAATGTCGTGACGCTGCATTAAGATTGTATTAAATTAATTTACAGTATGCTGCTTGAGCTGATTTGTTATTATCTAAAGCGCTCTTGATTAGATTGAAATATATATTGAGATAAGTTAATAGTAATCAAAATGTATTGATAAATGTTATTGCTCTTGCTTCCATTACTGGTAAACGATTAACCAGTTTTTCCGGTAATTTCGGTATTTTTTTTGTCTCAGAAATTGAAAATGATAAAATGATGATGATAATAAAGATATTCAAGATTACGTCAAAAAATAATTTAAGAAGGAAATCTTTATAAATTGAAATAATATGCCAAAAACAGTATAATTTATCTACATTCCTAGCTATAAAATTGGTTATACATATTTATTTTCCTCCATACTATATAAAGTACTCGAAAAATATTTTCAATTTTACTATATTTTTTGTAATCGTTAACTAATAACGCTATGCGAGATGAGATTACAAAGTTTTCGATGTAGCAGAGAAGATAGCTTGTTACAAACACATTGTATCTTACAATCGAATTTCATGATTGAATGTTTGCCGCCTCCGGCACCGTCAGCAATGATGATAATAATGAGTTCTGCACGCGAATTTCAATAACTTTATTTAACTCGGTTAATGGATTGTATGCAACTCGCCTCGGGAATTGCATTTATCATACACATATATATGTATATTTGCGCATGTTTCGTACTAACTAGTTAGTCTCCATTGTCTCCTCGTTGTCTGTCTCTTTCGAAGTCTATCTCATTCGATCTCCCTCGACGAGAGCAAGACATTTTGTACTGTGTGTCCTCTCCATAGGGAAGGCATGTATTATCTTCGAAAGACTTGCTGCGAGTTTAGCTTGCCCTGCAGGAATATCTTGTATATATCTATATCCGACAGTTTGCCTCTTCCTAGATACACCACGCTGCATATCTACTATATAGATATGTAGATATGCACGCTAGCAAGTTGAAGATCCGGATCGTTCCAAAACCATCCTCCTCATCCTCGAACCGACCCCTCGACCCGATATCAACTTTGTTTCTCCAATGTTATAAGTTTAGCTGACGCCACCAGTATAATATTTTATATTCAAAGTAATATTTTTTGTCCTCCCTTGTCGCTTCTTTCTCCCTTTTTCTCTTTAAGTTGAACCCTCTGTCCTGCACGACGTCCCATTACTATGATTTATTGATACGAATATTTAAACGTTATAAAATGAAACTTTCAAACCTAATAATATCATTTTATACACTTGCATAATTCATAACTCACAGCCGTAAATCTTACGTATCCGGTCTCCATTACCTTCTGCTCTCCTTCTCTCTATTATTTATTTTCTTTTTTGTCTATTTCCGTTCAAAATTTTTTCATTTTATTTTATAACTTATATTTATAAATCTACCTGCAAAGTTTCCTCCATGAATTCCTTTACGCTCCAGTAATTGCTGCGCGCAATTATTATAAATTCGCTAGGAAAATCTCTTTCCAGTCACAAAACGGTAGCATAATTCATGCCTCATTTACAACAAGATATGTATTTTATACTGTTTAATGCATATTTTATGATGATTTGTGTATAGATTTAGTTTATATATTCTAATAAAAATCTGCAGTTTTTACAAACATTTTCTAAATACATTTTGTACATACCTAATTTAAAAAGATTTTTATTCTCTAATCTATAAATATTAATCTAATTTTAAGATTTTCATTCATCTAAATATATTTAAATCCTCGAATCTTATATTATTTTTTGCTTGTTTGTTTCAGAAAAAAACGTTGAAGAAGTTTACGCTATCTTTCTTCTATTTGTGTTCTCTGCAGTATCGATACTTAAAACGGAAATTAAAGTGCTGCAAGAAGCGCGAGATTGAAAAAGAGCGAGAGAAAAGTAGGAGTTCAAGAAAAAAACTTTTGGTATGTATCACATCAGAAGACGTCTATATTTACAATAGTTTAATTAAAGAATTAAATAAATAAAATAACAACAATTCATTTTATTCACTTCAACATGTTAATAATTGTCTATTATTAAACAATTCAATAGTATAATTATTCTTACTTACACAACAGCATACGCATATTTTTACTGAAAATAAAAATTAAATAAGTTTATTTGAAAATATCAAATTGAAAAAAACGTATTAATTTTAGTAATTAGAAAATATTTAACAGAAATATATTTTTTTCCCCTTTGGCCAGCCTATTGATAAATATTTTTACTATATGTTAAAATTTATTTATGTATAAATTGTACTTTTTTTTCTTCTTCTTATTTATTAATGTTTGGCCAATAAATTATTATTATTAATATTTTTTTTTATTATTAGTGAACAATGTTATAAAAAAATATATTATTAATGAATCTATTTTTGTATCATTTTCGAATTGGTTATAATGATGCGATAATTGATTTGTGCATATAAATATATATCATGAGGTAGGCAATAATTCGAGACAATGTTGTCGCAGCTCCATTATAAATTGTTTATTCAATATCGGGAAATTCATTAGCAATTGAACATTCAGCTGTGTCAATTCAATGAAACAACAGCAGAAACAAAATCAACAAGAAAACAACCACAAAGTGGAACATGGCGAAATTTGCTAATTGAATAATATTCGCTTTAGTAATAATACGGAAAATATATATATAACTTTGGATCGCTTTAAAAAGAAGAAAAATGTATAGGGTCTGAGGGACAATACAAAGGAACGGTACCGGAAATTAAAACGGGAAAACGAATTCGCGAAAGGTGATTTTAATTCCTGGTTTTTCCCCTTCTCACAATCATCTTTCTCCCAGACCAAAACAAAAGAAAAAAACGTGAATATCCCGGGACGATGGAGAAATAAAGCAATTTCCTTTGCTCGTTCCGTTCTCGTTATGAATTATACGTATATCTGTATAGAATTAAATGAAAATTGCTACTGTTTTTATCGCTTTTGATTCGGGATAATTGATGATATTCAACGGATTATGTGTTTCGTTCATTTTCTTCATTCAGTTTGAAATTAAATTCAATCTACTTTCAATACTATTGACGAGAATTTTAGAGAAAATTGTGTCAAAGAGTCATCGCGTTTAACGAATTTTTAAAATTACTTAATGAAAAATTAATACTTTGATAATTATTTATTAACACTAACACATTACTGCGATTTTGTTTTGTTTCTAGTAGCATAAATAAATAATTAGCAAAATAAAAAAAGAACTATAAAATTAGTCAAAATTCCATTTTAAAAAATTTTAGAAAATTTCACGAATAAGAATCAACAGTAATTATAAAAATTACTTTGGTTATTTATATTTTTTTTCATTTTCATTAAATCTAACATTTTTTTATGTCGTAATACTTTTATTCACAATCCGTTCATTCACATTGAGTAAATTTTAGATAGCAGTTGACATTAAATGGATAAGCTTTCCCGGTGGATAGTTACCATTATGATGATTTTGAACATTAATAATTACTTAAATATATATACTAAATCTAGTGGTTTGTAACGCTTCAGCCTGTTTGTGGTTTCACTGTTATCGAGTAGGCCAATAGCCAGAACATTAGTATGTGACTCCATAGAGATCTTGGTATCTACTACAAAATGTTGGTATTTTATGCTCGACCATATCTATATGAAGATCTTTATGTATTTGTTTATTCGAACCATGGAGCACTAATAATATTTCTTATGCATTTTTGACTGGAACCTTTTTATAATTTGTATGTTCGATTTAGTGGCCGTACCCCACAATTGGATAACATACGTCCATACTGTGTGTTCTATAAGTATTTTTTTGCACTGGTAATTCCGACCATTTCCCTAGAACCCAGTAGAGTTCTCTAAACTTTATTTCTAATTGCTCCCTCTTAGCCTGAATGTGATCTTTTTGGTGATTGTGATATGTCTAAAAAGGCAGCCGAGCAGTATATTTTGCTTTCCAGATATTGGTAGATGGTATTCACTATTCTGTTTACTTGCTCTATTGTGCCGTGTTTGCAACAAAAGCAAAACTTTTGACAATATCGGTAGAAGACTTATGGGTCTGTACGACTGGATTTCTGCGACAGGTTTTCCTGACTTAGCTATTATTATAATTTGTGCGACTTTCCACTGCGCTGGAATGTTTTAATTTCCTTTGGGCTTATTGGTTTTACAAGAATTGAAATGGACGTTTGAAATGGAGAAGATAAAAAAAACTTGAACTTCCTTATTTTCTTCCATTCAGACTTGCGCTGGAAGTGGTAAAATATAACAATGATTTAATAAAGTCTTAAAATAAGTAGAAGCAAAAAAAAATATTTTAATTCGATTTTTTTTTGTGCTTTCTTCCCTCGTCGTTCGAAAGACGATTACAAATACTTTTTCTCTATATTCTCAGCTCCTAAATTAAGTTTGTACTGTTTTTCCGGGCTTGAGTTTCCCCAGTTTTTTGCCAATTGTAAGTGTTGGGTTTAGCATTCATTATGAGAATGTAAGAGAAAGAGAGAGAAATGTTGGGTCCTCGAATTGTTTCCACAATTTCCATTGTAGGTCGTCGGCTGCTGGGGGCATTAAAAAACTTTATGCATACATCGTAAATATCCCTCTTGCTCTTTCGTTTCTAAGAGAGAAAAACTGCTTTTCGGGCTGCACGAAGCACAAACAGTTTTAAGAGAAACGAAAAGAGAAAAGGAGAAATTTTGAGTTGAATTACGGGGCGGCTGGGGCCAACCAGTATAAATATAAACCTGTGAGGGGAAAACGGAGGACTCCTGACTTATAATACATTTCAGTCGCGATACTTTTTCACGCGAAAAGCGGTCTCCTGTGTGCGTTTTCGGGTGGTCGTTATTAAAATCCTCCGGAATATTTTAATTTACCAGAAGACACGGCGAGAATATTATATGCTCCGTTTTTTACCGCTTTATTTATTTACTTTTGTCGGGTTGCGCTTTTGTTTTCTCGCCCTTAGGATATTTATGCGCTGCAAACTTTTTCATTTTCAGCGGAACCTAAATAAACCCCCGAGAAGCATCTAGTAAGCTATCATCTCTTTGTAAAGATCATTTGTTTTCACAATTTCCTAAAGACAATGTAATTATCAATGCAGTTTTGTTTTCCTGGGCTGTATCCAAGCTATATGTGACATTAATATACAGACTCCATAAACGTTACAATTTTATTTGGATATGGTTCAGTTTATAATTGTGTACTAAAATTTGATATTTTCTTAAAATATATGGAAAAATACCAATTACAATATTTGGAAAAGTATACATCATAATTATTGTAATATTTTCTTATTTAAGAACAAAAAAATTAAATCTTAATATCATTAATATTTTAACAAATTATGTTTTTGGCAATTATTTTCAATTGAAATAATTACATTTAATTTAGGAATAAAAACAATATTTATGAAATTTTTACGCATATTTTATGAATTTATTTATTATTGGAATAATCACGTTCATTTATTTTTCTGGAAATTATTTTCAATTTTAAAAAATACGGTTGATTTACGAAAATAAAATTAATATTTACAAATATTTGACGAAATATTTTTTAGTTGTAATAATCACGTTTATTTTAAGGAACAAAATACTAAATTGTATGGAAATCTCAGTAATTTTCTAATTGAAAATGTATACATGTTTAATTTAAGAAAAAACATTGGATTTTTGTAAATTTTCTACAAAATGTGAAAAATGTATATATTTAAATTATATGGGAAAAATGTTTAACGAAAACTATATTAAATACATACTAATCCATTTTATTTGCCGCCGGATCGGATCCTGGTCAAACTAGGCCCTTTGTGAACACTATCGGTACTTGCAGAAATAGGGTCCATCACAGATTGACGACGTGAAATGAACGACGTTCTTGCATATGGACTTTTAGCCAAGTCTCGATGGACAATGACAGTGTTAAGGATAGCAGCAGATTCACAGTGAAAGGAAAGAGTGGAATCGCAGATCATCTATATACTACTGATAGTCATCATAATGATAACTATCCACCGGGAAAGATTATCAATTAATGTCAATTGCGTTCTTAAAGTTACTCAATGTTCACATTAATGAACAGATTGTGAATAAAATTATACGATATAAAAAAAAATATATACATATTTAATTGAATTTGAATTACTGCTAAATTGTGTCTGATAGAAATTAATATAACGTTCGAGAAGAGGAAATTATAATTATTATTGTTTGATTAAATGCATTTGGTAAAGGATTCATACATACCTGAAAGAGAATACCTTACGTTTTGTTTGGGTTCCTAACCCTTGCGTTATGTTGTGGGAACGGATGATAATGAAGCTATTTATTATGAGTATGCTCTAGGAAGCTGTGGATATTATATATAAATATATGTATATGAGAGAGAGGCAGAGAGAGAAATGCGGATTTGGCGTTGAATGAGTCCAGTTAGTGGGGCTTTAATCGACGATCGGACGGGATATGACCGAAACAATGGACCGACGTAATGCATTACTGGAAGTTCATGTTCCACTATAATTAACGCTCGGCCACAACACGGCGCATATTAGAACGTAATTGTTTACTGGCCCCGACGATACTTAAAACTGCCGCAATCTAATTAAATAATTAACTAATTAAATTAAATCATGGAAGTCGGCATCGTGCAAAAAAAACTAAGAAAAATATTGGACTCTTAAGCCGTAGAGCCCATGGATTAAGGATGGTTCATGAAGAGGAAGTGATGTCTTTCTCGTGTCACAAAGACAACGTAAACTCTTTAAGACGAAAATTCAGTTTAATTGTTGTTATATCCTTTGACATGCAATTACACACGGAACGCATCAAATATCCGTAGCTATGTGTGCTGTTACTCTACAGTTACACTACGAGTTTGCACGGATGTGCGCAAATAGCACAAACATAAACATTTAATAACTATTTTTAATGAATTTAGTTTTAAGTACAGTTAGAATTAAGAAATTTTAAATAGTAAAATTGATATTAGTTGAAACATTATCGATAGAAGAAGTTGTAACAAATAGGGTTTATGCAATAACAGACTCTTTAAAAACGGTTTTTTAATCTTAACATTTCTACAAAACCGTTTTAAACTATGTTTTTTATGCTTTTAGAAAATAAGGATAAAATAAGAGAAAGCATTTTTCTAATTTATTTTCTTTGTTCAATCGTTGTGTAGATTTTATAAATCAAGGAGGACTGTTACTAACCTGTTTGTCTTTTCTCTTCAATTCTTGGCTCTACAGAATACATTACAATTAGTTTCAGATATTTTTTTTTTCAATTCACCTAATAAAAATTCAAATATGCCTTGTTAATAAAGTCGCATCTTCAAGCCTCAGCTACAATTTTCGAATACTGTTCTTCGTACTATAGGAGAAGCATCAGTGTCATTGAGTGCACAAAACACAGTATTTTCGAATTAAATCAATTTCTTAAAAAAAAACGGTTTTGAAAAACCTGGTTTTAAAAACCAACAATCGCTAGTCTGATTTATAATGCCTGATCATTATAAATTTTGCCAAAAATATACTTATGTGAATTAATAAAATACAATCGATAGATAGCGTGGTGGTGAATGTATCACAAAATGCAATATTCTATCAGTTATGGTGGCTCTCATTGCAGACGGTTGTTTGCAACCAACAGATAAATTATCTTTAAGCAGATAATTGCAATCAATTTGGCTTCTACTTCAGAGCGAATCAGAAAATTGGAAATTTAATTGAGGGCCCTGCCGATAGATGACGCTTCACTTAAGCCAGCGGAAGACCCAATTAACCTACGACCGCCGATTTAGGTCCAATTAAGTTACGTTTGATGTGCGTAACGCATCGGCGGATTTGTAACGCAATTATCCTTGATCTTTTATTATCTCTTTTTTTTTGTTTGACTCCATAAAAAGCGCACTGTTTTCACTGGTGCGAGTGCATCGATAATTGAACGTTGTGCATTTTTTTTTATGTTGGAATATTGCGTATCGCATCGCTGCGCCAAAGCATTAGTTTTGTATAAAATAAAATGGCAACAATTAAATATGCGAATAAAAAATGGTATAAAGTAAAATTCCGATGGTCGAAATAGTTGTTGTAAAGTTGATTTTTTTTTTGTTTAATGTGGATGGAGGTAATTATGATGATTGTTTTCGTTATGTCGAGTGAGTAAAGTGCACATACGGCCGCGAGTTTTGCAATAACGATGAGTGGTATAGTGGGGATTACCCCTGCGGCTCTCGTACTTTGCATGATAATACGTGGTTTGGCGTCTCGGATTCCGGTCGTAATATGCAGGGTAAAATTGCAGAAACAAAGGGCGCTCGAGATATCAGTACCTGGGATTGTTGCAGTCTCGGTACTGCTGCTGCTTCTGTTGTACCTTGTTTCATATATGTAGCAGTAATTAAACTCTTTCTGTTGAGTCAGTCGAGTGCAACCGCAGCCAGCAGCCTGAGGATCCTGATAAGAGTCCTCTGCACTCTCTAATTGCTGCTGGCTGCTGCTGGGGTGGCCCTTCATAACCACCCTCAGACCCTTATCCCACCCCCACGTGTACTCCCCGCTCTCTTTTACCGCAACGTCACCGCACCCTCAAACACACTTAATATTTTGCGAGAACGAAAATTTTCTGATAATAAAAGGACTTTGATTTACTGCTGCTCGCGAAAAACGCTTCGGAGACTTGGGGAACGAGAGAAAAGGAGATTATGTACAAGAGAGACTCTTCACAGAGCTTTTCCTACTTCTCGAAATTGGGCTCCAAAATGACCCAATTATTTCTAAATTTAGGTTTGGTACAGCAATCAATACTGCAAACAAACACCACTAACGATCTTCGCAATTATTAGCCAATTAATTTTGACTCTCATAGAATCAATATAAATGTTATAAATATTAACATTATTAATTTTTAAAACTGATTTGTTTTCTGTTAAAACAAATTAGAAAAGTACAAATTATTTCAGTTATAATTTTGAAATAGGTAAGAAATTACACAAAACATTAGCGACATTGAAAAACTTAAAAAATATTTGTTTTCAATAAATTCTATTTATTTATTTGCTGGATGTCGACTAAAATTCTAAAATTCTTCTAAGTTTCATTATTTCATAAATGAAATGAAATGTAAAATGAAAATTACGAATTAATTTATATATATTGTTACATTAGTTCTATTATTATTCTCTTTCGAATACGTATATTTAAAAATTTGGAAGTAGAACAGTATTTTAAGATTATATTTAAATTTTGAGTGGCTCATAAGTGATAAGTAAGCATTCCGTTGCGCTCATCTGCCTTAACGATCCAGATTTCTTTCTGTGTGGGTATTTATGCTAGTATAGATCCCAGAATCATAAAGCAATGAACTACTAGTTTTTAGCTTTGGGATTTTCAATTTTAACAATTTTGGTACGTCCGTTTAGCCGCAGATCTGAGATGTAATTACAATGATAATGTTGAAGTGGAGGTCAAAGGCAACGAATATGAACTATTATGAATTCTGGTGCGGCTATAACGAAATAACCTGAAGATTAAGGCCTCCTTCCATACAAACGGCCAAGCAAGACCAGTTTCTATGAATTACAGCGCAAAGCATTAAACCTCTCCGTCGGATTCTTTGCTGCGAAGCGCGCAATTTCCACAAATCGATGGGAGAAAGAGGAATTTCGAGGTCCGTTGAAGTCAATACATTTCAGTACATGTTTGGAAGAAAAAAAACGCATCATCCATCAATCAGCAATCCCGAACATTCCTATCCGAACGTAGAATCGGGGTCGCTTTTCATTTGGTTCGGAAGTCAAATGAATCGGATAATATTATCCAAGCGAAAACTTCGAGATTCACTTCGAATTCGGATTTTAATTGTTACCGGTGATTTCGTTCCTGAATTTTGATTTACGTAACCCCATTTTAGGAACGGCTCTCGTCTCGCCCTTTGGCGCTGCTCCTACTAAACTGACAACGATTTCGTTCCGCTTCCAAACGCCAAGTCCTGCTACATTATAGAACGCTCGATCGATGCGTCCTGCAACAAAGAAAGTTTCCTCGGTGAAAGACTTTAAACTGCTGCAGCATTACATCTTTCCGCCTACTCGGAGATAGCAAATGCTATTAGGATAATAAGTGCAGACACAGTTACTGCAATACACAATTTTACCCATAATTTTAGTTGCACACTTCAAATTGAATTGCACTAAACAGCGTTTATCATTTTCCATTTTATTTTCTTGATCTTGAATTTCCACATAGTTACTAATATGGTACTTAAAATTTAGTTTATTAACTTTTCAAATTCATTTCTATTAATGTCATAATTTATTTTTTTGATAATTTATAATAAAAGTTTATCAAGTAAAATATAAATTCCACTTATCGTTAATACACAAACTATCAAATTTGACGACCCACACCTTGATTCCCAATTTTCCAAATAGATAGAAACAAACGTTTAATTAAACACCCAAAATTAATGCAATCCTTTCAACTTCCCTCTTCTATTTAAGCAGTTAAATTGATGCTGCTTTATTCACCTGCAGGGAGCGTTAATCTCAATTTCCGTAAACTTCCCATCCGCAAAAAGCGGATTTAAAATTTTCTATTGTTGCGGAGCAATTTGAAAGCGAAGTGTTATTATTAATTATAATGCGGAGATTACGTCGCCCTCCGGCTTCTTCATTTTCCCACCCGCCGTGCGAATACGATCAATTATTTATTTCTCTTGATACATACAATTTTCCGGTTTCCATTAACCATTTTCCTTCCACGCGCAATACTACGCCCATTGAATATGTCCATTCCCGACATAATTCCACTCAAATTCAACGAGAAATACACTTTATAATTAATTAAAAGAAAATGCTAATTATTTTTGAGTTACGATTTAAGCAATTCAATTATTTAATTTTGATGCATATTTTTTCTATTTCTTTAATTTCCTTTTATATTTAACATCATTGATTGAAATAAGTGCACTTAATTAACTCTGGAAATACAACTAAAAAGAGAAAATAATTTTCGAGTTAGAAATCAAGAAATAAGATAATATAATGCCGGTTTTACCGATAATCTTATCGAAATTACAGGTAAATTTTAATAAAAAATTTCGGTAATTTTGGTAATTTTAGTACAATTGGCTATAGAAGCTTTAAGTCTATCTGACTGTATATTATTTAATTCCGAGGCTATAAAATTATGATATTATCTGCGTAAAATATTACTCTAAGCATAGAATCAAAATATGATTGATGTTTCCATCAGAATTTAGATTTTTTTATGTAAAAGTGTATTTGTTTATTGTCTTTTTGTTAATGTATTATTTATTTCGTAATATTTAATCGCCCTTTTGCACACAAAATGGTCAATTTATTTTTTAAATTTCTACTAGTAAATTATAACTAAAAAAAAATGGTACTTATGCAACTCAATAATTAATAAATGTCTTATAATTTAACAGCATTTTTTTTAAATATAACTTTAGTATTCAGGACGTGTCTTAATAAACATTTTTTATTGAGTTCAATAATGGAATCGAGTTTGTTATTATTTCCGCGAAATCGAAAAACGTTGCACCGAAAAACGATTATATAAATAAGCGAATAGATGGCGGCAATCTCGAGTCCCGCGCGTGCAATTTCCACAGTTCATTTCCCGTTATTTTCCCTTCGTCTTTGATACGTTTTCTATTACATTTTTTTTGCGTTCATCCTGTATCGCACCGTAATGTGATTGCAAATATTTTGGAGGGGTTGAAACTTCCTTTATACGCGCGAACGGAAACGAATAAATTCGCGGATTATTAGGGGGCGGAATTAAGGCGATTTTCCATAGAAATGGAATCAAGTTTGCCAGTCACGTCCGGATGCAACTCGGTCTAAGAGGGTGCCTTGGCTCTGACCTCCCTTAGGTGCAGACTGCTGTAACGACTTTAACACAAATGAGCACAAACACAGTTACGACCGTGTTCCATTTCACTTCACTGTATAAAATGTTTAAAACGCTCCATTTTATTTGCATTTTAAAGCTGTATCCGCATAAAACACGGTTTAGGCCACCCACAACGCACCGAAGAACAGCCGAAAGTGTGCAAACAATGTCACCGGAAACTGTGTTTATATTTTTACCTCTCGCACTCACCTGTACCAAAAAAAAGCAAATTTAGTCTTGAAGCTATTTCGGTTAATTTTATGAAAATTTCATTTTATTACGGGAAACTGCGCTCGCAAAACAAGATTTAATTTGCGTGATATTTGCATAAATATGCATTTTTCAAACGTTACATTTCCAATTACGAAATACGCACGGCAAGCGCAAAAACAACCAAGCAACCGGCAAATTAACCAAACAAAACGCCGCAAAAAGTTTTTTTTTCTCTGTGTGTGTGTATGTGATTTTCAAGCAAATTATACAATAAAGGTAAACATAAAATGTAATTATCTGACCTATTTACAATGCTTTATTTTTTTTACTATTATTCAGATATTTATTTTTAGAAACATTCGTTTAAATTAAATATTTATAGGACATTTCAATATCATTAAAATTGTTTTAGTTTCAAAAGCATTGACATAATCTTACCTATATAAAAACTAATGTAATCTAACGTTAACATATCTTCAAATAAACTAAGCTTACTCTACGGTAATAGTACCCAATCTTACATAATCATAAACAGCTTTATCTATCGTAATTTACCATAACGAAAAGATTACCTTATACTAAAATAACATAACCTTACATGATTATAACCTAACTTTATCATACATTAATATTTTGTAACATAGCATATGCAAATATAACTTAACTTAAATTAACATAACTCAGCCTTGTGAAAAAAAGAAATAACTGAAATAAATTAATTAAACCTTACCTATTCTTGCATAAGTAAAAGAGATCCTTATATTGAAACAACTCAATCTTAAATGATTACAATCATACAATTATATATGGTATATACAATTATATAACCTTACTCGAATATAACTAAATATAATTTTACATTACTATAACCTAATATAAATTAACCTAACCAATCTATCCTTATTCAAAAATAATATAACATTATCTTACACAAATAGAACCTTATCTAACCTTAGATAAAAATAGCTTTATGTATCGTAATCTAACATAATCAAAAGATAACTTACTCTTGCATATATTGTAACATTACTTTATGCAACTAACATAGCCTCACATCTATATTCTTTTAGATAGAACCTATCCTTACATCAGTGGTTCTCAATATTTCGTATTTCGCGCCCTCTTAAATAATTTTGCGCCCCCTGTATAACATAAGATAAAATGATAGATTACAGTAACCCAATATTAGTTATTACATCTATACCCTTCAAAAGTTTTATTTTAATTATATTTAAAATTAATAAAAAATATGTCTGAAACCTTGTCTTCTTAATTTATTTGACGTCAAGTTTCGGCACGCCCCACAGTTCAAGAACCGACGCCTTAAACTAATACATTGTAACATAACATTACGCAAATATAAGTTAACTTAACCTTACATTAGTATAATATAATTTAACCTATATGTAATCTATATTATGTTACAGAAATGGAAACTAATCTTAAAATAACATAACTTATTAAAAGATAACCAAGAGATTGTATCAATTTTAATTTCATAGAGATATATGCTTCTATATATGAGTTCGATGTTAAATTTATAGAAAGCCAGTCCGAATAAAATAAATTATTTCGTAAAGTCCTGAAGAATCGATCATGAATGCTGGTAAAAGTTTTTACGTGACAATTAAAAAAAAGAGTGGCTTTTATACACGGTAAATTAAGCTGCGGATAAATTTATAAAAATGTTCCATTTACATGAATCAGGCTTTGGGCTTAATCAAGGAACAAACAAACAATCGGACAGAAATCAGAACTAAAAAATAACATGCACAACATTGTAATCCGGATTATTATGAGTGCGTACAGAATATATCGAAACCGCAGTAATTTTATAACAGAAAAGCGAAATTCGTTACAGGTTTAAACTGGATTTAGCAATGTTTCGAAAAGAGATTTGTGCGCCGCCGCTTCCCGGATTTATATAAATAAATAAAGACTAATTAAATGCCGAATAAATATTCGTAGTTGTAAAAAACAAAAATCGAATTATTAAAAAAAAAATGTAAAGAAAATGCGTAGCGTCAAAGCTAAGCATAATTTTCACGCTGATGCAAACGTATCGAGTTGCACGTTAGAACATACACAGTATATTCTTATAAAGCAATCATAAATAATAATGAAATGAAACGGGATGAAGGACGTATTGTGTTTCCTATTAAAAATGCGTTTGTATTTTTTTTCAATTTTGTTGTTTTCATCATTTTATTTTCTGTCTCTTTTGCATACATTGAAGTCACGAAATAAGAGAAAATGTCTTGATCAAATTTCGTTTCGTTAAATTGGACGATGATTCCAAGGATAATAACAAAGCGCGCGTAATTTGAATTTTCTTTAATATTCGTCGGTGCGGAACGCTTTTTGGTCCTCATCTCCTTCATTCTAAAACAGTAAATAATTACTAATTTCATTGGCTTCGCATTTGATCTTTTTTTGCAAAGTAAATGGTATTTATGTAATTCACAGTTGGCAATAATGTATAATAATAATCTCGATGTTGTTGTATTTTTTTCGGTCTGGCGTTTGCGAATTTTCAGCAGAAGAAAATGGAATTTGCGATTAAAATTGAAATTAATGACGACAATATCCGTCGATGTGGCACTCGATGGCGCTTTAATTACGCAATTACGTTGGCCAAATGGGCCCCGGCTGGGATATATACATATACACGACTATAATATATTTCGCACTCATTAATTATGCATCGTCCGGCCGCGCTGCGAAACGGATGGAAAAAAAATATCGTTATTTTTTTGGTTTCAGTAAAACAACGAGAGAGAGAGAGCAGAAAACAATTTACAAACATGCAATCGAATAAACAGAGTAGGCGACTCGAAACTGGACATGTTACACAACCTTTATAATTAGTGTCGTAATAAATCCTCTCCTTGTTAGTTAATGATAATGAGATATCAATAAAACTAATACCATAATAAAAAGATAATCGAAGGATTTATATAAAAAATATATTTAATCAAATGATAGAAAATAGTAAAATTGAGGTATTAAATATTTTTAAATGTACTTACAATAATTTTATAGAAATATTTCTGAAAAAAAGATAATTGTAATGGAGTTGCAAACATTCTAATTTAAATTAAGAAAGAAAAAATGGAAATTAAATTATGTAATTAATTATTAGTTACAAATGTAAATCGCAAGTTTTCTTTCGTTGTATTAAATTTGTATATTTCAAAGTCCTTTTTAAATTATGAAAATGTTTTTATTTATACAAATTATTTCCGAAAAATTGTGTATTAAAATTTTATAATCTTAAAAACTATACAGAATAAACTATAATAGATATTGGAATAGGGATAGTGATGCTTTAATTTGATAAGGATATTTAGATTTCTGTAAATAAGGATTGTGGAGAGAAAATAAATATTGGTCTTTTTGGAAATAAATTTAATGGAAAAATATCTTAAGTATGAAATTAGTACTAATTAAAATTAGAATTTTAATATTGAATACAATGAGAAATATTCATTTTAAACTTTTTTTTGGCAAAATAATAATTATTTAATGTATTTGGATTTATGTTAAATATTTACAAAATATTAAATTTTTACTTATGAAAAAATAAGAAAGTAATTAATATGAATTAACTTTCAGTACTTTAATCGCAGTTAGATAAAAAAGAGCAACTATTGTGTTGGTAAGAAAGTAATTTTAACTTGTTCTTCTGTCACTTTTAACTTGTTTTAGAAGCCAATTGAGTAATTTTGCTGGTTCCAGGAAAATTATTCTAAAACTATTTGTTAAAAATGTTCGAGTTGATTTCTTTGTAAAAATCTATTCCTACGCAGATTTCTTTTTTATAATACATACACGTTAAATATATCTCTCACAACAATTGAAAATAAATGGACTCGTTAAGAATCTCGATTTTAGCATGAATTGAAAAGATCCACTTAAAAATTAACAATAAATATTTGCAATATCCATCTCAAACGTAATGAAATCCTTACTTTTTTTAAACAAATCATCGCTGTTAATTAAAAATTGATCATCTCCAATAACAGATCAAATTACATCGAAAGCTGAAATGCATCAAAACGATAATGTTATCAATTTGGTGGCATTCAAAATTTATTGTGTATTTTGAGCTGCATTTCAAGGAACCAAATCGTGTTCTAAACACTATAAATTCTCACACATCTTTGGTAACTGAAAAATTATTGAAGCTACGTTGGAAAGTAATATCGCATCTCTAATATAACCCTATCCCTGCATCATTAGATTATCATTTTTTTCAAAGTTTGCAAAATTCTTTAATTTGTAAAATTTTCATTTATTATGATGACTTGAAATCGTTTGTTCTATGAGTGGAATCACGATGTTGCTAGAAAGATGACAAAAGGTCATCAGACAAAATGGAAAATATATATTTAATTAAAGTTAATTTTTTATATACTTTTTTTTACTTCAAACAGATTTAATATGCAACAGATAATTAGAGGGTTTTTAATGGTAGAAATCATGTTTGATTATATTTTTTGCCATCAAACAAATGAATATATTTAAATGAATATTGTAAATATTTGAAATTAAAAATAAATCGTTTGCTTTTTCACAGGGTGGGCCAACTTCGATTGACTTACGTAAAATACATATAACTTTTGTAATTGTATTTCTTTTAGATTTTCTTTTCTTAGATAAAAGTAGAGTTTATTAGAATTTTTTTGATATAAGTGTGGAAAATAATATCATTTAAATGATCTCTATTTTCTTGTTGACAGGTGCATTTCTGGCTCCAAATTTGTTAATTCTTCACGAATATTTCATTAAATTTGTTGTTTATGGTTTACACTGGTAAACCATCCCCATAAAAAAAAATCAAGTGTCGATATCGTGAGAACGCGGAGGAAAAGCGAAATCTGATTTTTTCGAAATAATTCGGTCACCGAATTCATTGGCATATATAAAGCAATTTTCTGAATCACGTGTTAACAATTTTTCGGCTAATGGGATTTTGTATAGAAACATCTTCGAAACAAGTTTCAATATTCTTTTTAGCGATGTTCATTGCGAACAGTACGATGAAAATTCCATTGTTGACGATCACATACTGCACCCCGTTCCTAAAAATGGTTGATTAAATTTCTAATCATGTTTGCACTGGGAGCTGTTGGAACATTAAAATATGCACGGTATTTTTTGTAATAATACATCGTCGGGAAATAAGATAAAATTCTATAATTTTCACCAGTTCTTGCAATAAATATGTAGCCATTATAAAATGTCTTATATTTATAATCTAAAATAAAAATAAATAAAAACTCAAAAGTTATAAATTTTTTAAAATAGTCAGTCCAAGTTGGCTCCAAGTCTATATTTTTGAGCGAGATTGGAAAAATGTACTTTCTTTTAATATTTTTCGTTTTAAATATTATAGCTTGAATATAACAAAACAGAAAAAACTGTTTTTGGTATTTAATTAAAAGCTCGCTCTTAGTGCAACACAGTAACTAAAAAATCTGAAATATTTTTCGATTAATTTGGGAGGGCGTCTCGGGACAAATATCCCTCACCATTATTTAATATATTTTTTTCTCTCGCACTGTAGTAAATTCTTGGGTCTCGCAAAAATTGGGAAAGTTTAGAGCGCACACCGTTAATTAAAAAAGAGCAATGAACAAAACAAAGTGCAACGTGGAATCCGGAAGCAAAATGTTAATTAACTAATGGACGGTGAACCTTTTATCTGTCATTCACTCTGTGTGTTCGACGCACGAAGAAGATGGAATGGAGATTCCAGTCTATTTGCGGATGAAAAATCCTCTGTTAATAATTATAAAAAAATATGTGAATCGATTTCGAGGAAATTAATACAGAAATAGAGCTTAATTTATTTTGTATAGCAACGTTAATTAATTTTATAACACGAAATAGCGCATATAAATAATTCCAAGCGAAATTGCGCTATTTACAAGTCAATGCGTTTCGGTAATCACAAAGAAGTTGTAAGAAAATAAACTTTGAAAAGCGATCGTCTTGAGTCTCATAATGAAAGAGCTTTCTCATGTTTTTTTTCTTTTATGCTATTTTCTCACATATTTTTGTTGTTCTGGTTATGAAATGAATTAGTGGAGTATTGAAAGGAATTGATACACTCCGGTGTTAAGGTACACGAAAACAATTGAAAACAAGTAACCTAGCAACGGGAAAAATATTGAAGTACCTACTTTGATCTTGCGAAAAGGTCTCGTTAGAAGACAAGAAAGGAGAGACAAAGATGGTAAAAAAGAGAGTGGAAGGGAATATAGTCTTTCTAGGGAATTATTTCGCTCCGGCTAATTCCCTGCTGAAATGAAATGAAAGTCAACGAATATCGTTTTGGAATATTATCCAGCAGTTTTCGCCCCTCTGCTAACATCAAATGGTTTTAACATTGTTGAAATTAATTAAAGTAATTTATTTGTTACATTTATTATATATTTAGACATGTTAACAAATAACCAATACATTTCTATTAATTAAAAAAAAATACTCAAGGAATATCAGTGGTGACAGTTTTCGAATAATGAAAGAACAACAGAAGAGAAAAGAAATCATGCACAAATTAGAGCAAGAATTAAGAAACACCAGGCCAACCAACATGACATCAACAAATAATAAAACAACAAACAAATAGACAAGAAATAAAACTAATAAAATCACCTCATCAGCAAAATACACGATCGCAACAGATACATCAACTACATGATAATAAACAGCGATCTATTATGAAAAACTTTGAGTATTATAACTAAAAAACGTTAAATGGAAATAAGTATCAAGCAGAAATAATTGATATTTTTTAACTGGATTCTTAATGAAAACCAATATAGTAAGAAACAAATATTTACAATCACTTATAATAAAGAAAATTAACAAAACAACAATCGGATGATAAACAGAATCATAATCGATAATTATAAAAAATGTCGGAGAAGATTTTGGATGCCAATATTATTGATACACTTATAAATACTGAATTGATGTTAAGGTATCAACACTGTGAGTGATTAGATAATATTGTTTGGAGGTGTCCAAACAGACCACATCAATCGATAAAACCTAATAAAAGAGAAATAATTCAAAATCACACGGTCGCAAGATATACCGAAATGATTATTAATGGCATATTTTATTTAAAAGATGTTATTTAACTGTATTACTTAACAAAAAAAAGGTATTTCTAGTAGCAATCTCATAAAATTGATCTGTATTCATAATGTTTCTTCTGGGTCGCATACGGCCGATGGCCCACGGGTGGGACAAGCCTGATCTAAACCAAAATTAATAAAAAATTGAAAACAAAATATTTTAGAAATATCTGCAAATTTGTAGATTACTTGTTTTGTGATCAAAATCTATGAAATATACAAATTATAATTTACACCAATATAATTCAAATAGACTAGAATGTCATCAACATTGGCTTATGGGACAGTTTCAAAGTGCTTCCACCTTGGATTCGACCCAGATTCGAGCGAACACAATCTAATGCGGCCGTTTGACGTGAGTGCCAAAATCGTGGTTACAGACGCTTCTGTGATTAGAACTGTCGGATTAGCGGTGAAGGCCCAGAAACTAGAGGATTCTCCACATCGAATAAAACCACTGTTCGGAATCAATGGAGTGAACATAGAAAATATTACGTGTAATTACTCTCCACAACAATTGTACTAACAACTATAATTGTAATTAAATCGGATTATGCGGCGATCATAATTGAAACTAATTAATTGTAAATAATTCCATCGCAATACATAATTGCGTATCAACAATGAAAAAAACGGTTAATACCATCAAGTCGGTTTTTGTTGCCACGGCGACTGTGGATAACGGTGAATTAAGCGCGTCGCGAAACCGTTTCTCATGCGTCTAGCGTTTAATATTACGTTTGCAATTATTTCCTTCTGACGTTAACAGTTTTACGTCTGCGAAGTCGTAATTACGCGGCGCGACGGTAATTGCGATGCAGCGTGTTTCATAATAATTTTCCGGTAGTCGTGTGTCGTCGCAGCGTGAGTTAATTCGCTTTGTTAAATTCAAATGGACCGTCTCCAGATATTTTCACGGATTTATGGCCGCATTACACGTTTTTCGGAACGCCTTTTTGGCTCGTCCGATCCGACTGGAAACGCGAACAAAGAGCGTCGATGATGAATGCTGCATCCAACAGAATCCATTAACATAATACACTTCTTATGCATTCTAAGCGAAATGAAGAGATTTGCGAGATTTGTCAGTAGCCTTTAACCTACTCGCTACTTGTAAAGTAACGCATTCAAATTTTTCTTATTTTCTAAAAAGTTGAGCTAACTATCTCGATTTTTAAATTTAATTTCGGTTGATATTAATTGCATAAACAATTCCGGTGTATAATTACATTTACTATGTTTTTGAATTTTAATAATAATTACTTAAATCTATATACTAAATCTAGTGGTTTGCAACACTTAAGCCTATTTGTTTTTTCGCTATTGTCAAGCAGGCCAATAGCCAGAAGATTAGTATGTGTGTCTATCTTCGAATCTGCTACTAAACGCTGGTATTGTATACTCGACCACATCTATATGGATGATATTTAATATTTATATAAAAAATATTTGCTATATATAGAAGGTAAAACAGAAGTCCTAAAAGTCATTGTAACAACCCTGATTATATGACTGATATAAATCGTTGTATTCATCTTCATTTTTTACTTAAAACATTCTATTTTCCAGATATGATTTTATTATTTAAAAAGAATTATATGTTTATCTTTATTTTATATAGCAAACCGAGATGTTATACTTTATCAATGCTTGAGATATGTCCAAAAGGGTAGCCGAGCAGAATGTTTTACTATCTTGGAATAAAAATAATTTAAGTTAATTGAAGCATTACACATATTCATTACTTGGAAAGTAACGCACTGCAATTTTTAAATTCTATGAACTATGAGGGAATAGTAAGGAAATAAAAAACAAAATATAAAATTATTATGATAATTATTTCACAATTTTTAATAACCCATTTAGGATCAAATAATTATGATTTATTCAACTAAATACCATATTAATAATAATATTCATTGCAACACTAATAATAACAAAAAAAAGTGCTCTGCTGCAAAAGGCTATTAACCATAGATCATTCTGCCTTAAATAGGTAGTTTATGTATTTTATATGTATTACATAAATAGGAAGAAAAAAAAAACAATTATTTAAACAATATAACATTAGGTATGTCATATTACACTCCAAACATTCAAAATTACAACACACCATAACTTATTATTATTTTAAATTTTAATAAGTACCGTTTCATGCAGAATAGACAAAATTGAAATACGGTAATTGAAACAAAAAAATTACACAAACAATTTATGGAAGTAGCGACTATGTCAACCAAGTAGATACCTGGAAAGTAGCTTTTTCAATTTCTACATAATTAATATAAATATATCAAACTAGGTATTAATAATAATTCAAGTATAAAGATTTCACAAAACTTGCTTAGTACTTTAAAAGTAATGCATCATAACTTTCTGTTTTTCATATTTTAACCAGTATCCTTGAAAGTTGAATAGACACAATTTAATCCCGGTAATACAAAGCAATGATCAATTCAATTATGTGGAATCTTGCTACTCTCAGTTTTAATACTAACTGTTGAACTTTTTGTATTAGTGAATAAGTAACCTCCTAAATATATGCAATTATTAAAACATTAATTAATTAGGTTTTCTAACTCCAAACATGTATTCACATTTAGATAAGTTGGGAACAACTGAGTTTGAATTGTTTATATTTATAAACCACAATTATTTTCCTACCAATCTTTTATATTCAAAATACCACAATTGTACGTTTCGTGTTAATTAACAAACAAGTATCCAAATTCATGTTATATTCATATTAAAGATCATAACACGTATAAATTGAGTATATTACAATTATTTTATGAAATATTAATTTCAAACCATAATAATTAAAACCATAAACCAAGAAAATAAAAATAAAAATATTTTGCAATTTCATTTATTGAAAACAACGACCGAATACAAAATTAATATAAATAAATCTATATATAGATAAATAAATATAAATTTCGTAATTGCGGAAATGCGGGGTTTCGTGTAACAAACGGATTACAAGCACGCTGCACAACCCGATAAATATAATTAAATTCATGCTTGTTTTCGCTGCACGGTTATTGCGAATAATATTACATTTTAGGCTTGTCATGTGCCTTTATTTGGTGAAATATAAACCCCCTGTTTGAATCCCTACCACTCATGTGCACCTAGATCAAAGAGTCAGCATGCCGATTGCTGTCATGTTTACTTGCAAAATCAGATTTTTTAATCACAAAAACCGATTTATTTTATTTAAAGTTATTCATTCTTTCTATTTAAAATGTGGATGCGCCGGGTAATGACGTAATAAAATATTGCTAAATTTCGTCAAAAAAATAATTAATAAATTAAATATCTATTTTTAATTAAAGATGTTTTAAAAAGATATCTTATTAATCTATGTTATATTGAAAAGTGAATCTTTACATTTTTTCATAATGTATAAACATTCTGTTGTCATCCCCTTTCTCTGAATTTCAAATCAGTGATGAAATTTTAATTTACTTAAAATATCCATTTACATACTGTAATAATCTAATAATTCCACTAAACTCAAAGCTTTGATATGGTTGATGCGCCGGGCAATGAATGTTTTGTACAATACATGTTTCAGTTTTCAATTAAATACATAATGACACAATTTTTATTTATATAACAAAAATTACTAATGAATCTACATGAAATTTATTATTTATCATATTAATTCACTTTATATGAAAAAAAAAAAGATTAAAACATGTAATTCACACTACAAAAAAATTGGCGAGTATTTGTAGTTTTTTTTAATAATTTGCTTCATTTCAATATTAAAGTTTTTCTTATATATGGATCAATGTCATCTATAGATAAATATAAAAATAAACAAATAAATGTTTCTTCGATACATTTTAATGCCCCTATGTTTAATTCCATATCTATTATGTGCATAAACCGTATTGCTGCACATTTCATACATAGTTATTCGATTTCGTTACATGACTCTTTTCTGAAATTCAAGTGTCACAGCATTTCCAATTCCTGGCGAGTGAGTGAACTTACTTACTTACAAATATAAAAAATCGTGTTGCTTAGTTTGTCTCAAAACGAAACGATGCATTGAATAACAATATTTATTTGCAAAAATTTATATTTGCAAATTGGTAAAATATTTTGAGTTAATACTCTTAATTAATTGATAAATAAATGATATTGTAATTTAGTTTTATTAATAATTTTAGAATTACCTAATTATTTGATTTTAACACAATTTTAAATATATTTCTAATTAATTACATAATATTGCACTAGTTACGCTTAAAACAGTTGCTGAAGATGTTAAGAAAAATGTAAATGCAAAAAAGCTCATGATTTTGATCTAATCACTGGTGAAATTCTTAAGAAGTTTCCAAGAAAAGTCTTTGTCAAACTATCGAAGTTGATCAATATTTGTATTCAGTAAGATAATACTAATGTCTGGTAAAAATCTAAGCGAATTGGAATCATACCAAGCAATTTCTCTACTTAATAGGTAGTAGAGAAAATACTTGATAGGATTCCAAGTCTAAGCAGTTTGGAAAATTAATACTAAAACGCCACCACATCAATTGGGCATCAGAAATAATCATTCTATTATTGAACAAGTTAATCGTATCTCTGATGTCTTTGAATAAACATTAGAAGAAATAGGTGTGTGATCTGTTGTCTTCCTCTATGTAGCACAAGATTTAGATAGGATATGGCTTGAAAGCTCTAAATAAAGTTGGTATCTGGCAAAAAAATGACGAATTAACCTAAACGAATTTGATCACATACAAGAGAATTACACATCAACCAATATTTATCAATGGCATTGCATTATCATATACCAATATAGAAAAATAACATGGTAGTACCCTTGGTAGTACAATAAGGTAATCTTATATAACTTCTACGTCCAGTATGGATTTGTAGTATTCAGCAGTTGCGCAAGCGATTCTAATATCCAAGTGATTCAAAGATTTCAGAATAAAGGGCTAAAATGTACTGTGAATACGCCGGAGTTCAGTCCTATTCTTTATAGTGATCTCAATATAGAGTCGCTTAACATATATCATCGCTAGATTTTCCAAACCCCATAAAAAGAGGCTAATATTCATCTTCCAATATTCGTAACGCGCACAACATTACAAGACGACTCAAATAAATAAAGCCTTTTGAACTTGCAAACTGACAAAATGTAAACATCTAGTTAATTCTAGTGATACATTGCAAAAATAATATTGATTGTTAGTTTTTTTTAACTATTTTTAATTATGTTATAGGCTAATAAAAAAAAATACAATTAATTATATGAAAACTAAATTAATGAATGAGAATTGTCACAGAAATACAAAGTTGGTACTAAAAATTTGGAGGATGCTCCAGGTTTATGCATGATTTTCTAATTCTGGAAATATTCTTAGATAAACTGCATTATTTACATGCAAGAATGAGATAATTCCATGCAAATGATAACAAATAATTTGCGGCGTGCATGTGTGTCTATGTTTGGTTACGGTATTTGCATATTCATTTTCCTTAGTTGCATGTAGTAAACTCGTTGTATCTCGGTGCTAGGTGGATGCGCCTAGGCTCAGATCGTAGCTGCCGGAGTACACATGTATGGTCTACATA
Organism: Nicrophorus vespilloides; assembly: GCF_001412225.1. NCBI lineage: Eukaryota > Metazoa > Arthropoda > Insecta > Coleoptera > Silphidae > Nicrophorus > Nicrophorus vespilloides. The sequence continues at coordinate 50,945 of NW_017096573.1, forward strand.
CATGCATGTGTAGAGAGCGGCTTAAGGGGGTAGGATTATTGTAAATGAAAGATCAACATGGATTTGGTGGAAATTATAGCGTCGGGCTATAGATTAATTGATGTATTTTGCCAAGAAGCGAGATAAATTACAGGCGCACACCCACTAATCCTTTAAACAAATTTTTCGATCCTCTACACTTCCTACATGCATACATAAAGTTGGAAGAGTTTATCTAAAAAAAATGCGAAACAGGAAACGATCGGAATGACATTGAGTAAAATGAACAAGGATTTGGTTTTGGACAGGAAGGCTCCGGAATATTTTTTTAGGAACGACGAGAGCAATCATCGTAGATTGATGTACCCAAGCCTGGAAGATAAATACAGGGATGTGTAAAAGAAGATATAGTGAAAAGGTCCGTAGCAAAAAAAAAACGAAAACTGTTTACGTCTCTTTCAATTATTCGTGCGGAGATGCTGAATTTAAAACCACTTGAACTCGTTTTTCCTCTTCGCTATTTTATTTATTTATTCATTCATTCATTTGCGACGAAGTTCTTCCCCGGTATTTCATCACTTAGCAAGCAATTAGTTTAATCGCGTGCCGCGCGACGAAATTGACTCGAAGGCGTAGAGGCATGAAAAGTCAAAGGAATTGTTAATGTTTTCAACCGTGAATCGCTCTCCTTTCGCCCGCATTTATGTTTTATGCTTACTTTAAGTAATGACGTCCCAGTTAAAAGCAAGTTTACTAACTTATTTTCATTTTGTACGAATTATAGTCAATATTTAAGACTACATATTTTCATCAAACCAGGTATTCCTTTTTCATAATTTCACGTGCTTAGAAGTTATTAAAAATTCAAATAATGTCTTCGCCTTTCACATAAAAACTAATACATACAGAATCAATTTTAAATACGAGGGTAATCCCAGAAGTACCTGACCTCACGTATAAATACTATGACCAAAAGTAGGAAATATTGAATACTAAAAAATTCATAAATTTAAGAAAATTTAGTCATTGCCAATAATATCAAATATATTTATAATTTATATTTAATATTTTTCTTTATTTAATATCAATAGTGCGCAATTTATGATTCCAATAATAAATATCTGTTTATTAGCTAACTTAGCAATGAAGGCTGAAAACGGAATGTATTGGAGTCGGAATGGGGATGCGATTGTGAGATCTCCTTAATAGTTCGGTCATTGACGTGGATGAGGAGGTTCCAATTTAGGGAAGGAGCTTTGTGTCCCTCTCTTATTTTGGATGCTAAGCTTCGAGCCTCAGGGCCGTAATCGCAGAATCCAAACTTTCCGAGTGCAATACGCTGTAGTAGCTTTCCTTTATGTACACACATATACACCTTTATGGGCAATCGATATCCATCCCGGCTCTGCAAATAAATATAGCGCAATGAAGAAACGAAGGCGAAAAAGCGAATAAATAAAAAAAATAAACATGTCAGACTGTGGAGCAGCCAGACGACTTTTGTTTGTGAACAGAAAAAAAAAGTATGTATGCGAGAAGAAATGTACAGAGAATCAACGAATGAGAAATATATACGTATGATGGATTACGAACTAATTTCGACATCGCCACGCTTCATTAGCTCCGGTATCTGCTGTTTCGACAATTCGCTAGGAAAGCAAATCATTAAAAACAGGCTAAAAGACATCTAAACAAAGGGAGGTACAAAAAACGAACGCACATGAAAATAACAAGCTGCAATCGCATTTCAGGAAATTTAAACAGGGATGATTCATTTACTCAATATGCATTTGCATCCTGGAAAATTTGCATAGACTTGAGTTGACGTCGAAATCCGAAGTGAATGGCAAAATAAATTTCTTGCTGTGTTGGTGGTGGAATTTCTACCGACATTACATCACTAATATTGCGTTTACTTGTATCCATTCTTACCAATCTTCTTGAAATTTGACATGAAATATAGTTAAACTTTAACAAATTGACAAGTAACTTTTGTTTTTTCAGAAACAAATAAATTAATGCTATTAAGCGAACTTTTATTGGCCCTCTCGTATATACTGATTTTTGTTTGTTTAAAATAATAAATACAACTCCGGCCTCAAATGAATAATCCTGTCTGAAAATTGTCGTTAACAACTGGTTTTGCAATTTTCCAAATTTGCTCTTTATTTTTTTTAATAATATGTCCATGCATACAAAGTTTAAAAAGGACAGAAATTGTATTAACTCCGCTTAATTCAAAAAGCTCCGACGGAATCGTATTCACGTACATAACTGAAGTGGTAATTTTGAGTATGCAAATGCAAACAACCTTTTTCAGCAAAAATTAAATTAAATAAAGAAAAAAAATATAAATTTAAACGAGAGTTTACAGCCACAAATTTTATTCAAAAAGGAAAAAAATGCATTTACATTGTTTTCGTTAATTATCTTAAATTTTGTAACCTAATATAAACTCTTATTGTGATCCACAAATTTAAAAACAATATTTCAATATTGCTCATAAAATAAGAAGATGAAACATCTCAAAAATAATTAATAAATAAAAAAATACTAAAAAAAAGTAGAAACAGAACAATAACATCTTACTTATCCATACCTCATCACATGACCCTTCGAATAGAGCCTATACCATCAGAAATTGTAATTTTTATAAAAATCAGCACATTAAAGGAAACAAATTGCCCGGATACAATCTCATTTATAGTAATTATCTTAAAGAAATAGTATCTTAAAGATGATAACCAAAAATATATTTCATGAGTGACCACAGGGAAGCTGCTGGAATTTTGTATATCATATTTCGAGAAATAAAGAAAAAAAATAAGATAACAAAAATTGAGTATTAGATGGGATTGTGAAAGGTTCGGATAGAATAAACGGATTATGTGCGTAATGAGAGAAGGATTAAATCTTGTAAAGACACAATGAAAGCAATTAATGCGGAGACGTCGAAAGAAGCAGTGGATGTTTGGAATACGTTTTGTGTACAAAATCTTCCTTCCTCTGAGAACGCTAAATCCTTTAATGTAATAATGTTATACGGATATTGAATTCTGAGCGCAAGAGAATTTTGGATTTATGCATGAAAGGATGTGAATGTAATATATCTGATAAGAAACCGTAATATTATGAATCTAATATGCATATTTTATTGGAATATATAAGAAGCGTATAAAAAATATAAATATTTTTTGGTAATTTAATATTTTAAGTTTTCGTAAGTCTTAAAATCTTAAAAAAAATATCTTGTTATTATTTTATTGATAATAATATTTATAATAAAAATCGGTTTAAATATTTTATAATTTACAGAATTAATAACATTTATTGCAACAATTTATTGCACAAAGTAAGAAAAACTTAATACAATAATAAAAATAAAATAAAATTCAACTTCTGTAATTATTTTTCTATACTTATTAAATAATATTTTTTCTTGAAATACCATATTTTCATATTTTTTGTTGATAATTTTAAACAAAAAAATATGTGTTTTTTTTTAAAGAAGAGTATAATAGTGTACAAAAATTATGTATTTTTTTTTATTAGTAAAGCAATCTATCGTCTTTCATAATTATCAGGCTTTACAAATTGGTTAATAAGAGAGAAAAAAGGATACTTAAATAGACATAATGATCCGTAGCCAGTTGGTTTTTGTGGTTCTCTAGCAGGTGGTGGTATCTTGGCTAGCCTCATCTAAGTAAGAACTTGACGAAACTGATGTTAGCTTGTTTGTTGATGTCAACATTTGTATAGATTTATTGGTATTTTTTCTCAGCTTTTTAGACTGGAATCTCTGTATAATCTCAATGCTGCTGTTACAAGCAGATCACCCAAGCCTGGCTTGTAGCATTTGTGAAGCAGTTGTTGGGTTAGTGTGCGATGCTAGTACTACATTATTATCAGCAAAGGTGGTCACAGTGACTTGTTGAGATGTAGGCAGATCCGCTGTCAAAAAAGAAGGTACAGCAAGGGTCCTGAAACGCTACCCTGAGGGACTCCAGAGAGGATTGGTCGTAGAGTTGCGATTTATTCATTGTATTTGATCTGAAAATGTCTCCCCGTTAAATATGATTTAAAGATGCCATAGTATACGTCGGAAAAACACTTCTTAATGTTGTATAGGAATGCGGCTGAACAGTACCTCTTATCCTCAAGACTTTTGCTGATCTCGTCCATGATGTACCTGCTCCACAGTACCATGACGTTCACGAAAACCAAACCAACAGGTCAAATATTACTTGGTTTTCTAGTAGCCAGAATCGTAGTCTTCGAAGCAGCAGTTTTGATAAAATCGGAAGGAGGCTGATTGGTATGTGGGAAATGACAGTACCAGTTGGTTTTCCAGGTTTTGCAATGAGGATAATCTGTGCTACCTTACACTGCACTGCGTAAATGCATTAAAATACTACATTAAAAGTATTTTTTTAATTATGTGAGAATAATAAATTTGATCAAAAAGAAATTGAAAATTTCAAAATAAATATAAAGTGTGAAAAAAAACAAACTATATAATTAATTAAATATTTTATTATTTTATACTTTAGAGAATTATATATTTATAGACGACTAAATGAGTTAATCAAATAGAGAACTAATATATTATTTCCTGAAATATTATATTATTGATAATATTTATAGTTTATCGAAAATGATCATTAACAATTTTGATGAAAAAAAAAAAATTTAAACCACAATGTATTGTGGATTTTAGTATTTATGTTATGGACAATAATTGGAGTAAATTAGTTAAACAACAGTTGCATGCGGATCCCATAAATAAAAAGTTCGGGAAATTGTAATGGAACGGTCGGAATAAATTCGCGTATGCTTTTGCATTGAAATAGCTGCGAATATTAAATTTCTCGTTTGTTTTCTGTTGGAACTAGTCAGAAATTAGCATACTTTCCGCTCCGAGAACAACGTTTTGGGCATCGACGAAATGGCATAGGGATTAAGAGCGCAAGATTAATTTTTATCTAATTATTAAAGGATTACCTTTCCTGTGAGAGTGAGAGTGTTAGAATAAATTTCAATTGAAAGCCGACGACTTTTGAATATTGAACAGAGCAGACCGTAAGACCCTTTTTAACACACTTAGTGTGCACACGTACAGATATATTCGGATCCGAAAAGAAAGTGTATTAAAATCGGGGTCACAATTGTAATGGCGCCGTTAAAATTCAGGATGCGGAAAGTCAGCGTCGGAAAAGTTGCTGCATAGATGAATGGTATCCGGGATTATTGCACTTCCAAGTCCAAAAAACTTCTACCAGTTCGAATCGGGGATTTGGATGAAGTTTCCTGTTCGCACGTCGATCATTTCGAATTTCTGGCGGCGGCAAAGGATTACGATTTTGAATTATTATTTCTGGGGGTGGACAACGTTATCTGGCCGCGATTCCCGATCATCGGGTACCCCGTGAAGGTTCAATTGAGCGATCCAATTCGCTCGATTAACCGTAAAACACTGCTCCTATTGTATTTCACGTGGTTGCAGCAGCGGCAACGAATAAATCCGCCTCGCCGTTTAAATAACTGCGCGAAAAACTAAATTGCAGTTAAAAGTTTCATTATTGACAACGCGCCGCTCGTAAATCCACTTTCGAACCTGCCCCAACAACACGAATTCACTGCATTGAAATGTGTGTCTGTAATGTATTAGCTTATGCAAGTTCATCAATTTTAACAAATGTTAATAAATGCTCATTTAATTATTATTTTTCTTATTTTATCTTTTTTCACAATCAATAACAATACTAGTTTTATATAACGCCATATTAAATATAATATTCTTAATTAGTTCTTAAATTAATTATTCTTAAGCAGTTTTACTTAATTCACATACAAATTGTACTTTATTTGATCATTTTCCATGTTTAATCATCACACTAAATGATGCAATTATAAATAAATATTTTTTGAACAATTCATTTTTATAAATGAAACAAGACACATTACAGCTTGTTTCTAGAGAAATTTTCAATTTGATTCCACATTTCGTTTGTATTTATGTGCTTTACTATACGTCAATTATACTATCTTTAATATATGCTGTACTTGTACACTAATTAATATATGTGCCGGTGTTATGAAATATATTTTTATTTTGAGATTTATATTGGTTTGAGTATGAACAAATTAAAAAATATTTTTAAACTATATAATAAAGTAAACATTTTTTATGATTATGAAATTTTCTGTATAACTTAAAAGTAAATGTGATTTTACAAGATTGAAAAGACCATTTTACAATTAACAGTGTCTTCAAAAAGATTTATAACAATAATAATTTTGATTATATTTGTTTATTTTTAGTTAAAGCCCGTCGAGTCGAGTCCTCTTGCGACTGTTTGTGTTTTGCCCAATTTTGGGTATTTTACGTTGAAGTCACCAGTCACTACTGCTGATCCACCATGTTCTCTTATCTCTCTTGCTAGGTTTGATAGAACGACGTTGCACTCTGCCCAGCTACAGTTTTTTCCGCTGATTTTCATTCAGCGCTCTGCTATATTTGGGACAGCGGTTGCCGCCTGCCTGGTGTCCCGCTTGGTAGCAAAGTGGGCAGAATGGTGCAGATTTGCACTCTTTAGCTTTATGACTTTCGTCCTGTCTTTATCCGAGTAATTGCTGGCACTATGTCCTATTTCCCAGCACCTAAAACAGCGGAGAATATCTGCGCGTTCTCTCACTCTGCAGTAGATTCAACAGTTTCAAGCCAGCTTCTTGAGATAATTCGGCCGTGGCTATTTGGTTTCCTTGGTAGATTGGGCTGAAGGACACTTCCTTTTTAGAAGTTGTTGCGTCAATGTCTTTTATAGGCTTTCCAGCCCCTTTGCAATAGCAGCCCTCAGAGTCTCGGCTTTGCCAAATCCCTTCTCTACTTCCAGCAGAAGGTCTCCTTGTTGCGTTATTCTGAGCGCAGTTACTGCTATACCGACCTCTTCTGGTTTTACACTGGTCTTCACTTTCCGGAGTACTTCTGTGTAGCTGCTTCTTTGTGCGTTAACAATTACTGGTATCGTCCTGCTTCTTCGCTTCTTTGGGTTTTTGTCTTTCCTCCGCTCTACCGTCTTCCAATCATCTGCGGCCCTGTTTTCGTCCGCTTGTTCTTCTTCGTCGGTATTTTTTGTTGTTCCATCGTGTATCACGGTGCTACTTGTGCACTTGTATCTCCCGCGTCTTAAAGCGCGCCGCCGCCTGTCGGCAGGGTAGAAAAAATCCTAATAATGTATGTGAGAGGAAACATTGCAGAAAAACAGGAAAATGGATGAATTCCTGGCCTTGGATTACCATTCCTTTTGAGTATCATATATTATAGACTGTTTTTTTATTCATTATTAATTAACATTAACCAAAGTAGTCAGGCATGCTCGAGGGTATTGATTATATATCTCGTTGACTTCTATTTCTCTCACGATCCAATTATATATTCAGCTACTTATAAATCAGAACAGTGCTGGTATGGTGGTGTATGAAGATTATTAATTAGATTAATGTAGTTCAAGCTTTAAAAGTGTCTTTACATTTTATTTTTTAACGACAAAAATATAAGCTTTTCTGAGGATATAATGCAAGATTTGTGATATTTGTTACCCTTTAGTAATGAACTGCCAACTAATTTAAACATTGCATAGGCTTTTAGTAATTTACGAGATTTGCAATATTTATATTTAAAATACGCACATAGATTTACAATTTTAATAATTAAAATAACGAGAAAAATGCAGGATCTTCACTTTGTATCATTTTACTCAATATTAAAAAAGCTGGCACAGACCAAAATTTATATATTTACAAAAAATATTAGAAAGTATCGTACTATTTATCTGCAAGTAATTGTTAAATATATGAAACTAAATTTATGATATCAATAATACAGTTTTTTTACATTTTATCATTTTTTTCGATAATCACGGAATTATAATATTGATGTTTTAATTAAAGATTTTTTTATTATTATTTATAAAGCAATGTATCTACAATAAAAAAGCAAAATTAAAAACAGATAACATGCTCTAGTTCTGGGCTTATTGTAAGAAAAATTAAAAATATATATTGAAGATTGATCCAGCGACCAAACTCCACAGAGTGCTTATTAAAGAAAAAAACACGAATACATACACGCAAACAAGTCTTATTGTCAATTTAGGCACTACACTAACTTAAAAACGATTAGGAAGGTCCTGTGGTTTGTATCGTTTCAATCTTCGTCGATGTGATTCAGTGTGTGTGAGTTCAGTGGCAAGTTGGTTTGGATGGTCCTCCGCTGAGACGGATGAGTATCTACCCATCAGCCAATACAATTTTTTTTACTGTCAGTCCCAGCTGTTTTCTTTTTGTCGTAATATGCTTTTTCCAGGTGAGTCGACGATTCAGATGCATGCCAAGATACTTAGCATCATCAGCCTGTGGTAGGGCACTGCCATTCAGTGTAACGGGTGGATAAGTTTGTCGACGCATTGTGTACGTTACATGCACCGACTTAGTTTCATTAGCCCTAATTCTCCACTTTCTGAACCAATGTTCTATGCTATTCAAACTTCTTTGGAGTATCTGTGAGGCCGTAGTCCGGTTTTGGTGGGATGCTAGAACAACGGTGTCATCAGCAAATGTGGCTATAGTGGCTTGATGAGGAGTTGGTAGATCAGCCGTGAAGATCAAATAAAGTAAGGGTCCAGAAACACTTCCCTGCGGGTCACCAGAGAGGATTAGGCGTAGCGAGGTCACTTCGTTCTTGTGCTTGACCTGAAAGTGCCTCCCAGTCAAGTACGATATGAATATGACGTAATATTCCTCTACTCTCTGCTGTAATCAGGTTATATCCTGGCGCTTTTTTAGTTTTAAGTCTAGTATAGCTAGCTTAACCTGCCTCACATCAAATTGAGCAATGGGAAGTGACATTTGGTATGGAGACTCCAGAAATTCCAAGTCCTTTGCCGGGAAAGTATCATCCGGTTGTCGAAGAGGCGACTCTCTCTGTTTCGGTTGTTTCGTATGCTTGGTCGCCTTCCACAGTGAGTGTTTGTTAGTTCCAGTAGGACACAGACTACCAAGATACTCGTGCAGTGCCTCGTTGCTCTGACTCTCTAATAAGTTCCTGAGTTGTCTATTGGCTCTATTCAGGCGAGTTTTATCATCCGGATGGTGGGTGGTTTGCCAAATCTTCCTCAGCCTTTGTTTCTCTTTTACGAGGTTACGTACGTTTGCTGGACCTTTGTAGCTAGTTCGGATGGATGATGGTGAAGGTGTAGAGCTCCATGCAGCTGCTTGCATGAATCGGGTGAGATCTTCGACCGCATTTTCCCAGTCTTTCTCCGACTTCAGCCTAGTATCCGTCCTTAACACCGTCTCAAGGTATCCTCTGAACTGGTTCCAGTTGGTTCTATTCGTACTCAGGGTTGGTGGTCTATCCCGTTTCAGAATCTCCGAAGACAGCGTAACAAGTATTGGCGAATGGTCGGATGATAGGTCCAAACTCGTGTCTATGGAAAGGTAGTTATTGGAGGGTATCTCAATATTCACAATGTCGATATCCAGTACGTCGGGTTGTTTGGCTCTGTCAGTTGGCCAGTAGGTTAGTTTACCGGCGGATAAATGTGTGAGGTTTCGCGATTGCATAGCTTTCAGTAGCTCTCGACCTTTTGTTGTTGTAAGTCTGGAGCCCCAAATGGTATCCTTCGCATTGTAGTCTCCAACTACAATGAAGCGACTACCCAGAATGTCGAAGAACTCGACAAATTGCTCAAGTTTGTTGTTGTGTTTCGGTGGGCAGTATATTGATGATATGGTAATTGCACCTCTCCAATCCTCTACAACGACGCTTGTTGCCTGCAAGTGCTCTTCCTGAAAGTTCGACAATGGGTAGTGCTTAATTCTGCTTCTTATTATCAGGGCCGTTCCTGTATGTGCAGTACCATAAGGATGATCCGTCGCATATACCGTATAATTTGGGATAATGACATGGCTTTTATCATGGCTATGGGTTTTTGTATACCATATGAGCTCTTGGATATGCTGTGTCATTACATTTTCAGTTGTTGGTTAATCATTTCTGCTTCTTGTGATGAGAGCGAACATAGTGTCCATCTGTCCCATAAGTTGATCACTGAAGGCACTGCAGTACTTCCCTTCTCTTAATAAGTGCTTCGAATGATATTTTTTGATGCAGCAGAAACACAACATTATATATGTCTTTGTTGTTTTCTGCCTGCTTCAGCTCAACAAAAAACATAGGAAGTTGTTTGCTCGAGTCCTTGCTACTCCTTATATTACTGACATTCCGTACAGTATGACCAAAAGACTCAATTTCCTCCTTTATGTTCTCGGTGTTGCATGAGGAATGCATATCTCTTAATACGACCCTAAAGGAGCATTCAGTTTTCTTCTGGTAGGAGTGTCATGGAATATATTTCTCTTTGATTAGCGCGTTAATCCTTTCGAATTCATTGGTACCATTTGCTTGTACCTTCACCTGTTTCCTTCCAACCAATTTGAGCGTGTACGCGTTCTTCCCGACGGTATCAAAGTCCTTGATTAGTTTATTAATATCGTCCACGTCTGGGATGAAAAACGGCGGTGGCTTTGGAGTGATTTTAGGTTTTTTAGTATTTGTTGGTGTGACTTTCGGCTGGGACTCTTCCGAGGCGTTTGGCAGACTAGCTAAAACAGACTACGGGTTATTTACCCGTTGGCTCATTACCGATATTTTTCTTCTGTTGTTTCTACTGTTGTTGTCGCTGCTGTTGTTGTTGCTGCTGCTGCGGTTGTTGTTGTTGCAAAAACAATGAACCTTGTTCATTAAGCAATTCTTGTTGTTGCTTAATAATGTTTTCTAAGCTGGCGATTTTTGCTTTGTATTCCACCAGCTCAGCATGTATTCTGTTTATTTCCGTGTTGCTAATGCTGCTTGTACTGCAACTCTCCGCACTTACTTGCTTTGCCTGGATTTGCCGCGTGTTTGTTTTATCCCCTGAATTGGGATGTTTTCTCTGTTTTTTTTCTTGAGTTTCTTCCTTTTTTCTCCTGGCTCGGGTGGAACGTGCTCTTCACCGTCCGAAGAACCTTCGTCCGCCATTCTGGTTGGCCCTACCAGCACTATTACTGATTGTTGATTGTTCTCACTCACTATTATTTATTTATCACAACTGTACAGGAATACCGACTACCACAATTATTTAGAAAAACCTAAGACGGTGCACCGAACACACGTCTTATCAATTGAGCGTCTCAAACTGAACTTATTAAAGATAATGCTATATAATTTGAAATTTATCTAAATTGTAGTTTGCATTTCTTATAAATTTCTTGTAATAATACAGTTTTTTAATACATTGTCAAATTTTAATAATTAAATTGAATAGTTCGCAAATGCAATGGTTTCATATTTCATCGATTTTCTCAATAACCACGCGAGCTAATTAAATCGTTGAATATGCCAATTAAAGATAAAATTATAAGATTTCCTATGAACACAAAATAAATTATTATATATTGTTGTATTGAAAACAAAAGTTAATTAAAATTATTTTGCATATGTTGAGCATTGAAGTTGTTTTGTATGAAATAATATGTTATTATTAATATAATATTGATATAATTTGAAATATTTTTATTATTTAAGAACTAACTATTGTGATTCAAAGAAAAGTTGCTCAAATAATTGCAGATTTGGTGTTACAAAATTAAGTTTGCAGAAAATGTTTTTTTAGACCAGAAACAGCGCTGTTTCATTATAATGCAGTTGCGGCAAAGTTAATCTATGCACGGAGAAAGAGAGAAAGTTGTAAGAATTACGAAAAACTTTTTCCCGACAGTCGGTTAGCCCTTATTCACGCTTTTCTGCATCACAAAAAAATGAGGGCAAAAAGAAAACGAAAATAAAACGCGAGTTGATTTCAAAAAAGTTTTCCTCCATTGCAACGAGGAAAGAGAAAGAAAGGAAAAACTATTCTTTCCTGTCCATTCTTGCGTTAACTTCGTTCGGGAATGCGGGATCAGGAAGGAAGATGAGGGACGTTTCCAGTCTGCAGTTAAACTTAATTAAAACTGAACGACGAGCATGCATCTACGTGTACAGAGAGAAAGAGTGTACAATATGCATTAGATGGAAATACCATATTGAAGGATGAAGGAAAAAAATGAAAATATAAAAAATAGGAAATGGGAGCAAATTTTGTTCCTCGCTCGCTTGAATTAGTGCTGTATAAAGTTTAGTGTATTAAAAATAAAATAACACACAAAAAATATATAAGGGAATGGGAAGAAACACATAGAATAACTTTGGTGTAGTGCGTAATAAAAGATTTTATTTTGGAGCGGTTTTATGCCGCACTAAACTCAAACTTTTTCGGGCACCGAGTTTCGCTATATTAACCGACGCTTATTCACATATATTTTTTATCATTCACTTTAGTTTATTTGTCATACACTAATAACGTTCGTTTTGGGTGTCTAATTAAGAATTAGTGGATATTAGGATGAACTGTAGCAAATTAGTTAATTTACATGAAATTTTTAAATTCAAACGATTTAGTTTATGTTTTATGGGAAGTGCTATGAGATTCGGTTTGATTCAAATAGTTCTGGGATTAGATTGTAGATTGTGCTAACGAAAATTACAAAAATTACATATTTTATTCAGTTTGTATATGAGCTTTTCTAAAAATCGATAACTTATTTCATACCGTTTAGTTAATCAAGTCATTTTTTTAATTAAGTGAAAAAAATGAATTTTATTTTGGTTCATTCAGTTTTAAGTCTATAAATTAGTGAAATTACCTGTTCTTCAAATACTTAAAAAAATGTAAAATAATTTGTTTTTCCAATGAATTAACAAAAATGAAGTTCAATTTGGTTAATTTACTTTTCAATATATAAATGAATAAAATTAACTGCCTTTAAAATACATAATAATCAATGAACAATAAATTGCAAGTATAGATGATTTAGTATAAAATGAGATTGCCAAAATGAGAGATATTCGAATCGTTATCAAAATTTTCTAGTTTATCATTTCAACATTTAATTTATCATATGAGCTCTTATGATATTTTCAGTCCAATAAAAATGTTTTCTGCAATTAATTATTGAATCTATGAATGAATTAACTTCTCAAATCAGTATCTAAGGTTGGTTATCTGAGCTAATGCCCTGGGCCTTACAAATGATGGAGTTCCTAAACAGTGTTAATTGTTTGCACCGCTGCTCATTTTTTTTATCCATGAAAATGTCAAGTTATTTCAGAATATTATTGTTTTTTATTTACCCATTTCATATTTATGCTCTAATACATAAAATTAACATCTAATTGACAGGAAAGCTTAGATAATTGTAATATAATTTAATTTGTAAAATTTTTAAAATAGTTATCAGAATTTAATATAGATGGCGCAATCAAAGATGCATATCATTTTCGATTGAAAAGAAATTTGTTGATTCATTTATATACTATATTTAAATCGGAATTTTACAATTGATTCTACGTGACTTATTGAACGTGTTATGGATGCAGTATTTTAATATGAATATTCAAAACTGAAATGGTTATGGAAACAGCTTACAAATCGAGTAGATTTTTCTTCTCGCTTTTAGTGTTTCTTGTTTGCTGCTTTCTTTCTTATTTTTCTCTTTCTCTTGCAGTATTCTTTTCTTCCTTCTTTCTTAGGTCTTCTTTTGTTCATTACAATGGATCCGGGGTGTGCGATTTCAGATGGGGTCCGGAGCGGAGCGAAAACTTTCCAAATTTATTCTATTTGTAAATCAGGAGGTCTCGAGGGTTCGACGGGTCCACTTGAGAATGCAAACAAGGCCTTAACTTTCTTTCCAAACCATCCCCCACCTTTCCGTTCCTCCATCCTTTTTCAACCCCCGTTTTTATTTCGATTCCCCCCGCGGTCCCCACTCGGCTTCAATTTCGCGCATTGGCCCGAGGGGACGAATGACGGAATGCGATCAGATGTAAAATATTTGTCGGGCGCCAGAAAATACACACATACACACTTACAGATTCGCATCCGAACAACTTTACAAACATTTGCAACCGGAAGTATACGTATATATCCATATATCCATGTATAAAAGGATGAAATAAAAAAGGAAGAGCGTCGCCTTGGAAAAGAGCCCTGTTTTGTCTTGGTTATTTATTTGTTTTATCATTGCTTTCCTCTTTCGGTACTTGCCATACATAATGCATGACCGTTGTCGCATACACTTCTCTTTCTTTATTTTTTTTCCATTTCTTTTCTTTTTCCTACATCTGTCCCAGCCATGTGTTTTAACTTAAGTTTTACCTAAATATTAAAGAAATATGTATCGATGTTTTATTCATACAAGAAACTCGCTCTATTGCTAAACATTATACAACTTTACATGTATTTACCATTAGAATAAATACCATTAGAATAAAATTAGAATAATTATAGGAAAACATATATACTTAGAAATAAATTTTGAAACATATTTTCAAAAATTGCAAGCAATATTATTATAACAAAATGTATATAAATATTTATGTATGCATCCATATGCATTTAATAAAATTAATTAAAGTTATCTATTGCAATATAAAAAATAACTTTAAAATATCTTTTAATTTTCTATAAAAAAATTTAATATTGAATATTGATCAATACATTGAAATTAAATTTATTTTGAATTTCTTGGAAAGATCTAAAATGATATTTATTTTTTTTTAATTTTTAATTAAAAGTGAAGAGATTTGTATATAGATTTTTTATTGAATAAATTAGTCGATAATATTCTATAAAAATAAAAAAATAGATATTTTCTCAATTAAAATTTACAAAGCTCACACAGACAGGGTTTGTCAACTTGGACTGATTGTTTTAAAATATTTATAATGTTGTGTCCAATCGTTATTATTACAATTATTATTGTTAATATAGTGTATTAACGAATCCACGGCGTATCTTCATCGCCTTATTGTTTAAACATATACATCAGCATAAAGGGAACCTTCACCGTGGGAGCGATTGTAACATTCCTTCCTATTTTCAACTAAGAAACCAGACTCTGAATAGGCAGACCAACTACTGAGACCAAAATTCCGTATAGGAGCAGTGACCTGAAGCGGAATGTCCTATCAAAACCGTGTTTTACCCGCTAGCTTAGTTAATTTTATACGTAGAATAATAATTAGTCTTAGGAAGTACACTAAAGAAACAACTACTGAATGAAGAACTACAATAAAGCAAATACTTTGAAGAATATTTTAATAATAAACAACAAGTAAAACTCGTTCAATTTATTATTTACCAAACCTAAGGCTCCACAACAGACAACAGAAGAAGATATCCCACAGTGTCCAGAAATCCATCCCTGGGACACGACAATAACTTCTGAGTTTTTATTTTTTTTTTTAATTATTTTTGTTGTAGATTAAAAAGAATTTTTATAATTTTTATAATTACTACATACTCAAAGCAAGAACTAGTAAAAATGATAAAATTTTGTTATATTTCCCGAGGATTTATTGTTAAAATGCACACAAAAATACCGTTCGCATTTTAATGTTCCAACAACTCTCAGTGCAAACATGATTAGAAACTTAATCAGCCGTTTTTAGTAACGGGGTGCAGTATGTGATCATCACCGATGAAATGTTCATCGTACTGTTCACAATGAAGAAGTTGTGGTGGCTGTACGACAGAGTATCAACGATGTCTGTGTCTGCTCGTCGACATGCAGCATCTCCAGAACATCGCTATGACTAATATTGAAACTTGATTCGAAGACGAAAATTCAATTGATCCAAAAATTGTTAACACGGGATTCAGAACAATGGCGTAGATATGATAATACATTAGGTGACCGAAATATTTCGAAAAATTGAGATTTTAGTTTTGTCTCTGTTTTCCCAATTTAACGGCACCTGATTTCTTTTTGTAAAGACGGTTAACCAGAATAAACCACAAACAGATGCGAAAAATGCATGATAAAGAGTCGTGGCAACATGCTATTATTTTCTTCACTTATATAATAAAAATTCTAATAAACTATACTTTCATGAAATAAAAAAAATATATGTATTTTACATCAGTCAGTCGAAGTTGGCCCACCCTGTATAACCCTTAAACTACTGAAATATATTCACAAAACTGGCTGTAAAAACGCAAAAAAAAAACAAATTGAAACATTTTATAAATTTATGCTACTTTCCGTTTCAAAACTGTGTAAATATAAATAACACAATATTATCATCAAAAATATATTTTACGGTAAATTGAAAAATAAAAAAACTAAATCGGAGTTATGAATTTATTTAAATAATTTTTATTTCAGGATTTTAATTTGTTTAATAATGCGATAAATTTTGTAACAGTCCTTTTTTAAACACCGGAGACCAAGTTGTAACATATTTTTTTTTTCACCTCGAATAATATTTGGCAAATTATTTGTTTATTTTTAGTAGATGGAATAATAACTGTTGTTTGCAATCAAAATTGAAACATATATTATCTATAAAATACAGATTAAATTGTTCATATTTTTACCACATGAAATTTTTATTTAATCTTTATTCATACTATGAAATATGTGCAAACTTTTTTTTGTTTTTTTTAACAGAAATTTTATAAAAACTGTGCAAAATTTAATTGAAAATAGTTATTTAAAAATTGATCTTTTTATTCTTTATAAGAAATATTATTTTCAGTATTATTTTTTAGATTTATACACAGTTGCCTAAAAAAAATAATTATAAAATTTTTCAAAAATAGTATTTTTTATGAAATAAAATGTAACTTATTGATAAAATATTTGATTATTTCTTTGAGTTTACATTAAGAAACTAACGGTTTTTGCTCTTTGATGAAACGGAAAGGACGAGGAAAAGAAAGCTCATTACGGATTTCTTTGCGACGAAGTTCCTGCTACAACTCATCCGCTCGGCCCATCCATTCTGATGCGGTGGAGCTACAAAGATATATATATACCCCAAGTAAGGGGTGGAAAAGAGAGATGTAGCGGAGATTGCGTTCGAGTGTGAGTTTAGACCGAGTTTCGCTTATTCCGTCCATTCGAAAGAGGTTACGTAAACATTTACAGTGGCAACAATAAAAACGGAACGCATACACACAAAAAGCATATAAAATACAGAAAAGCACGGCGAGAAAACAGAAGCTGAACAAAAACAGCGAACGAGGGTAAAAATAAATAAAAACAAATAAAAATAAAAAGGAGGAAAGAAGCCAGAAGAAGCATGCACTGGTAGGATAAGGAGACGGGCGTAACGAAAGTTTGCAAAACTGTAACAAAATTAAAGTACTGTCGGAATTGCTAATTGCTTTGAAGGACGTCTCTGCTCCGGGCGAGGCGCGTCCAGGCAGTAATTGCATAAACTTTAAATTAACTTTCGGTTATCTGGAAGATATTTCCAGATGGAGAAGGAAACTCCATCAATTCTAAACCGGTTTGTTCGGATAATTCGATGCGGTTTTTGAATGCAAGTTTCGTAAACGCTCGGTGATTATCACAATAAATGGTGATGGGATTTGCAGTGAAAGTCGTTGCTACAAAGATAACAACATCTAAGAGTGGACAAACATCTGCCAAAGAGAAACTTCAAATCATTTCGACTCTAATCGAAGGAAATATCGAGTGGTGGAGATTCTTCTGGCAAGGAGAAGAAGGATCAACAACAACTAGAAAAGAAACGTTGGAGGAGGGTGAAGTATGAGGAGAAGTGGGCAAAGGAATAGAAATAAAACGAGCTGAGAGCGACGCCTGGACCGAACAAACAAAATAATCCAATCGATTCTGGGCCAAGCCGAAATTGGCATGTGATAGTTTTCCAGCTAGAGTTTATTTCTTTGGGAAATTGCGAAAGACCGTTGTTATATGGTCCATACACATAGTCATTGCAAACTTGTGCTGCATTCGACGAACTTACAAAACGGCCATATTGTATTTGACATATACAATATATTTAGGTAACTTTACTTTTCAATTAAATTCCAACACAAGTTATCAAATAATGTTTCTATAATATAAGTTTCGGTTGCTAGGTTTTAACCATTTATAACAAATATATCAAAATAAATATAAATTTACACCTTAACTATATTGTAAAATTAATAATAATTTTTTGAAATTTTACTCATTAATGAATAAAATAAAAGCAATGAGACTTCATTTATGCTTTGTAAACAATTTATATACATACACCAATTCTTAAAAATCGTTCCGATTTTCGAAAAATTTGATTATGCAATAGTAACGAATTTGTTATAACACAATTGTAAATAAAATCTAATAAAATTTAAAAGACTTCACCTGTTTTTAATGATTGGGTTGAGAGAAGTTTACTAAATAAAAAATAAATGTAAACTATATTCATTAAATGTATACTAAAAAATGAGCATTACATGTTTGTATAAACGATTTTTTTTAAACGGACCTAAATCCATTTGACCTTCCTGCAGGATACACACATTAACTCTTCATCCACTTCATCCCACTAATCCTTCTCATCAAGTTAATCCATTTCAAGTGCATCCCCTATTTATTCTCAACTTTATCTTCCTTAACTCAATTTCACTTTATCTCCTTTCGCTATTCATTATTACTCACATAGACCATGATGATTGACCAGAAAAAATAAACATTATTTGATTTATTAATAAAATTTGTTTAATGAAATGTATACTAAATTAGAATAAATAGAAAGAAAATAATTACTAAGATTATTATAACTAACTTATAAATCAAATAATAACTTAACTAGATTATAAATATTTAATATCTAAACTTTATTGAAAATTGATTGTTTTAATTGAATTGATATTGATATATAATTGATTTTATATTTCTTGTTGCAGGTTTCAATTTATGCAGATGGTAATGTGGGAGTGAGTGAGATGAGGAAATCAGGGCTGTGGATGGTGGTGGTGGCAGTGGTGATGCTGGGTGTGGCTGAAGCTTGTCCCAGTTCGTGCGTTTGCAAGTGGAAGAACGGAAAGCAGACTGTGGAGTGTAATGATAAAGGATTGCTGTCGATACCAGGAGGTATGGACGCTGGTACTCAAGTCCTAGATTTGTCCGGAAACAGCGTGGATGAGCTTCACGCTGAAATCTTCCTCAAGATGGATTTGATTAATCTGCAAAGGATATACATGGCGCGATGTCGCATCCACAGTATAGATGAGCGAACGTTCAAAGGATTGACAAATTTGGTAGAATTGGATTTGACTGGAAACCTTCTGGAGGCCGTGCCCACCGATGCGTTCGTCGATTGTCCTTCGCTGATGAGGTTGACTCTCAACGCCAATCCGATTAGAACGGTGAGAAGAGCTACGTTTGCTCCACTTTCCTTCCTCAGCACGTTGGAGATGAGCGAGTGCGAGATTGAGAGTCTGGAGGTCGGGGCGTTCCAGGGACTGCACAGTTTGGAATGGCTAAGATTGGATGGGAATCAGCTGAGAATGGTAAAGGGGGGGCGCGTTTTGCCGGAGAATTTGAGGGGAGTCGAGTTGCAGGGAAATCCGTGGGAGTGCGATTGTCACCTTCTGGAGATGAGGTCGTGGTTGGAAACGTTTAGTATAGCCAGTTCGGCTGAGCCCATTTGCGCGGGGCCGAAGAAGCATTCGCGACGCCCGGTGAAATCGATACCTTCCAGCGAACTTGCTTGCCTCCCGGACGTGTCTCCAACGACGCTTTACTTAGAAATCGGCGAAGGCAAGAATATATCGTTGATTTGCAGCGTTCACGCAATTCCCGAAGCTCGAATCTCCTGGTGGTTCCAAGGGCAACTCTTACAGAACGACTCTCTGGTGTCTCCAGGTTTGCGTTTACTTTACTACATCGAAGAAGGTGAGGAAGATAAACGGAGCGAACTCTTTATTTATAACACGAGTCCAGAAGATAATGGAACGTTCGTTTGCACAGCTGAGAATCCTGCTGGAGCGGTTGCTTCTAATTACACCATTCGGATTATCGTTAAGGAAGAGCCTATTATTGTAGTTGTGGCCGTTCCTTTCGAATACCTTTTAGCTGCGACCGTCGGAGTCGTATCTTTGCTGGTAATCTTAGCTATAGCTTTGATAGCTTGTATAGTTAAGTATCGCAGAAATCGTAGGCGTCTTCAAAAGCGCGAGAAGACGAAGGAGGTGGCGCTGCAATACCAAGAGAATAATAGCAAAGTTGAAGAGGATTTAGAGCAGATCACGGATGAGTTGAAGCAGAACATTCTGAGCGAACCTCAGGTGATGTTCTATAGTCCCCCGTTGAGCAAGGAAGTCTTAAACACCATGTCTCCATTGACGACTCACCAAATTCGAAGTCCCTTATCCCTGAGGCATTACCACTTGGAGCAGAATCCTGATTTAATCAACGACACAGAGAGCGTGGGAAGAAGACGTGAAGGAGATGGCGAAGATGACCATGACAGCGCTTCTACCATCCCAGCGGAAGCTATGCATCCCAACCTAGTGCAATTCCCGATCAGCTGCTTGAGAGGCAGCAGGAAGTTATACAGTTTGCACAGCTGGGATGGGGAGCAGTATCCCGCCGATTACGGTCTCCCGAAAATGGTGAACGCGGCGCCGCAGAGCGCGGAGAACTTCTACAGAACGTTGCCTTATAATCGAGCCGCGAAGAGGCATCAGCAGTCAGCGGCTAATCCCCTCAATAGGTTCTCAAGGGAAGCGGAGTTCCTGTCGCGCAGCTCGCAGTACGAGCAGTATTGTCCTGCGGATGTTAGGTACACGGCCGACGGGTATCCCGCGAGGCCCGAGCTAATGCCTTCACCTCCGGAGGGATACAAGAGTGAGACGTGCGCTTCCCTACCTTGCACATCCTCATCCGCAGCTTGCTCATCCTCCTCCTCCGCAACAGCAGTAGGAATGACACCCGCGGGCCTTCCTTGGCCCGTCTGCGTGCCCGCCAACATGCACATGATTAATCACGCCGAATGCAATCAATCCAAGTACGCAAACATCAACAAGAGGTGCGTCGGAGCACAAACGGATACTTCAACTCCCCAAGAAGAACCAGCGCAGAACGATACAACCACGGAGAGCCCAGACGAAGGATACGAAGGTGAACCTGGTGTCGTGTTATAAAAAGAAAAGACCAGAAGTGAAAGAACAGTTGAAATGATAAAATGAACTAACTTATACAGGGTATACATAATGATATGCAGTGGTAAGCCGCAACATTTATTTGCACTCAAAATTACAAATTTAAATTATCTTAATACTTTGCACTTCTATTTAGGAAGTGCCTTGCAAAATTTAGTTGCAACCTAACGACAATATATCTATACAAAATCAATCCAAATATACAAAGAAAGATTGTAGTTTAAAAAAGAAAGTACACGAAAGACGATATTTAAACATATTTAAAATTAGTTGTTGTATCTAAAAAAATTTATTTGTCAAATATACAATCAATTTAATTAATTAAAATTTAATTAATTCAAGCAGATCTAGTAAATTTTCATTCGATTTTATTTTGTAAATTTTCGCACACGAAATCAATATTACATTACCTTTATTTCAAATGTAAATCATAACTTTAGAATAATTAATTAAAAATGCAATTGAAAACGTTAATTTATAAAAACAATTTTAATACTTTGTCTAAAAAATGTGTAAATAAATAATTAAAAACCGGTAATAATATCAGGATATAATAAATAACAATGTATTGCATAAGAATATACCAAGGACTATTAACCAAGATATAATTTCATAGTTTATTTGAATAAACTTTATTATAAATAAATGCAATATTATATAATTCCATTATTTTGCATTTTTATTAGTTAATTGTTGAAGAATATGCTGTGATTTTATTTCTGATTCAAAATAAATTAGGAGATTTATATAATATTTTATATAATGCAATATTGATTATTATAATAAGCATATAACATAACTACGTAGGCAAATCTAAATAATAAAAATATATTTGATCTCATTTTTTTATTGAAATTAAGTAAATATGAGAATTTTATTTGAAAGTATCTAGATTTTCTTCATTGTTTAAATAATTTAGTATATTTTTAAATGAAAAAAAAATGAGTGCAGAGAAGTGAAGTGGCTAAAAATCGATGAACACCACTGTAAATAGTATAAATATGTAATAAAAAATAATAATTAAGAAAAAGTTAAGATTAAGCGAAACGAGAAAATAGTTCTCGATGTAAAGGCAATTTATTTATGAGAATACGGACGTCGGAGTAGGCGAAAGTGTAGCGGAAACTTAATTTTTACTTTGTAAGGATTTAGACGTAAAACTAGATTTGTTAAATTGTTAAACAATTAAATATAACGGATAATAGTGGAAGTTGTAAATAATATGTAAGTTAGGTGAATTATATGAACAGATCTATATATAAATATGTATATGAATGATAGTAATTTAGTAGGATATTGAGTTTATTAGATTATCGTTCCCTTGTTTGTTTACTCTTCAATTATGTACTTTTTTTCATATAGAAATACCCCAATATACGTCGACGTTGATCAATTTTTTATAACAAATACTATATACTAAATATATATATATACATACACAAATAAACAAATAAATAACGAAACATATATGTATGATAATTCGGATCTTGCTATTTATCTCATCCACATTCTCCTTCCTGTATCAATCTTGTGCGTTTTTGCGTGTGTGTGCGACAAAGAGAGCGAATAGATTGAAATGGTGGGAGGGAAGGTTGTGTTTTGGGGTTGTTGGTGGGGTTGTTGGTGGGGTGCGGGTTTTCGACGGCAGAAGATAATGGTAATGTAATCTTGGGGACAAATATAACTCACGGCATAAATCCAGAGACCACTGCTGTGCTATGGGGGTTTACTTGTTTCAGGTTATTACATTATGCTAAGGAAGCTCAGGAGAGATCTTTATCATCCAGTATGCATTAGCTCAGGGGGGAAGGTTGTTATTTTCTTCTGCGTGATATATGGCTCCGGCGCATGCATAATCTATTAATTGCCAACCAACCCCCAAAACTTAAGACGCAAGAAATTAACGTCGGGATTAACAGTGGAACGGCACACTCCCAACAGCAATGATACAAGCTGGCAAAACTAAAGCATGAATACTTAAGTTTCAGGACGCGCACTTTACGATCGTAATACAACAGTGCTTATTCGAATTACCAACATTCCATTAAAGGTAAGTGGAATAATTAATAGTATTTATAATATAAATATTGTCATGCAGTTTATAATCTCATCAATTTGTGTCATAATTATAATATATATATATATATAGCCATTTGTAGTACTTGGCTCCATAACAAAAAACGCATTTTACAATTAAACTTTCTACGATTATTTGAATTTACCGCCATTCTATAAACAATATTCCACTACAAGCAAGTTGACTATTTACTAAATTCTCCAAATTAATTAATTTACTTTCATAATAATGTTATTATTCATATTCTAATTATTAATTTCAATCACACTCGCCATAGTTACACGTATGATCGAGTTTATAAATGTTTATTTACACCAAAAATATGTTTGAATTCAATCACAATTATTCAATTTTCTTTAATTAATTATCAATTTACTTACCAACATTCCATTGACGGTTGAGTTGATTAATTATTATATTTAAAAAAAATCATTAAATTTCAAACTTTCTTAGTTACAACATTCAAAAAGAAGTGTCTGCTTTTAGTTTTTTATTGGATTATTGAAATAATGAAATTAAATGTATCAGTAGTTATTTTTTTAAATTAAATCCAAAATGTTAAAATAATTACAGTGTTGATGATGAGGAAGTTGTTCGCGCTGGTACTAAAAAAATGGTGGAACATGGGTTAACCATCAAACCGTCAACCATCAAACAACCCGGATTACAGGTTCTCGATTTGGGTTTTTTTAACACCATTCAATCATTACAACACAAAGAGTCCTCATCCAGTATTGATGAACTCATTGCGACCGTGTTAAAAATAACCGCGGGGAAAACTAGACAGGTTTTTTCATTATATTTCCAAAGTACATCAAGCTTTCTCACATAAGCAAGGACAAAATTCGTTTGCAGAGAACATTATTAGCACGTCACGTACTTGACTAATTTGTTGAATGTTACTTATAAGTGTTAATTTTCAAATGTTTTCCATTTTATGTTATAGTTTAGTTATGAAAATACAATACAATTTCTAAACTAATATATTTAAATGAAATGAACATTTAGTATATCTTCATAGTACTGAATTTCACATATAAATATTATAATTAATTATAAAGTCAATAATGTTAATATAATATTGATGTTCTCTTAATAGATATTTTAATTTCCCGCCATTAAATTTAAAATATTAGTCTTGAAATCAGTAAAATATAAATCAAGAATGTATAGCTTCAATATTAACTTTTCTTCTTGGTAATCTACAGAAACCAAAAAGTTTTTCGTATGTATATTTTTTATATTTTCAGAAAGAACTAACGATACGTTAAGACATACACAGCGTCAGAATGACTTTGATGAACGTATTTGGAAATGCAAACCCGACGATCCGCGGATGTAAGGAAAACTTTACTTTTAGCAACAAAGTTTTGAATACGCTCCAGTTTTTTGCGGCGAGGAAATGGAAAAATAATAAAAACGTAGAGGCGAGATCCTAAAACCGTAAGTGCATTATTAAATAAAAATCGAAAACTTAGAAATATATACAAACAAGAAATACGTACATTTTACGCAGCACTAAACTCCAAGAAGAGTATAGTTTCGTTCTTCATATAAACTTTAATAAATCATTCCAGAAGAAATGCATTTTGCATATTTTTCTCAATGCTTGATCTATTAAACAACTTTCAGACTATAAAAGTGTCTCAGAGCTTTCATTAACAACTTAATGAATAACATTAATCTTATGGTTATTTTTTTACACAATTTTAGTGTTAAATTACAAAACAAAAGTGGAATTTAATTAAATTTCTTAAGCATTCTTTAGAAAAGCATTACCTAAGGTACTATATATTAATACTACTCTAATTAGACATAAAATAATTTATCAAATTAAATTCAACAATACAACAATATCTCGCTCGCATAGTGCGGGTAATTTAATTTCTTGCACTGTTTGAAACCGGACATTCGAGAAGTTTATGCAGCACAAAAAGAGATTTGATTTTAAAAAAAGAATAATTTGGTGTTATTTTTTATTTTGATCAATTCATATTTAGTTTGATTTGAAATTTGATATAGATGCCGTACTCTTGCTGTATATAATTCTCATTAAATAATTACTTTCATATAATGTTATTCATTTTTTTTTTCACTATTACACAAACATATGTTATACTTTATTAATTTTCGTTTTTATTATGTCATATTAAATTCAATTTACAATTTTATTCCTGTGAACATTATTTAAATCTAATGGCGCTAGACATTTGTTTTTTGGTAAACTTCCGAATGGAAGTTTTTATCATTATATTCTTCTGTAATTTATTGGTTGGCTGCCGTATTGCAGGTTAACTTCAATATATTGATGCTCTGCGATTCAACAATTCCCTTAGTCTATGTATCTGCTGCTAATTAGGTCCATATGCTAAAAGTCTTTCATTTGACTGTCTATTCATGATGAACGATTACCGTATTGCTGCAAGCACCGAGAGGGATTGCAAAGGCCTGGCTTGACCAGGATTCGAATCGTGAGTACAAAATATAAATTAAAATGTTAATTTTATAATTATTATATCCACTAAATATTATTTCTCTTTGAGTATTTCTTCATCATTATTTTTTTATTATATATTATTACTAAATATATGTCATTAATATGATTGATTAAAATTACAATATACAATTTTCACTTAGTTGATGATACTTACAATATCTAAAGTAAAAATAAACGTTTTGAAATATTTGTATTTCTAAAAATGTAATTTCATTAATTTAATTTTTGAAGGAAAAGTGATTAATAAAATTGTCGAATTTTTTAATTGTTAATTTAAGGATGGTTTAAAAATATCATAAATCATCTATAGCTATGAGTTAAAGTTTTAAAGATCACATTAATTAACGAAAATATTGTTGATGGAGGTAATTGCAAGTAACGACATAAATTTGCAATTCAATTGTAAATTCCACTCTAATAAATGGTGCATGCGCCGGGTCATGAGATCATCATAATCCAATAGAGATGTGTCCGCCACCGGTTTTCTCTAATTTCAGCGAAGCAACAGTTAAAATGAATCTCCTGATTGCGCAAAATATTTAATAACTTTACTCCGTCTCTCCGGTATAAAGAATTAAGGACGTGTAAAGACGTCGAGCATCCAAAGGGAAAAATGGTGCTTATTTTGAGTCCGGGACGAGGGAATTAAGAAGAAGGACGAATGTATGGGAAAAATAATATAAATTGAAGAGAATAAATAAAGAAGGAAGCGGACACCAAAATGGGGCGAGGAATTATTGCGGCGCGGGTTTCGGATGGTGTTTTCGCTGCGGGTGGTGAGAAGTTTGGGTCGTGCGGTTTGCCAAGAAGAGGTCAGACGAAGGAGGATCGTTTGAAACCTCCCACGGGGGTGAACTCAAGACGACGACGGCGACGATGACGACAAGGCATCTGGACTAGTTGACCACTGGCTATCTCGTGTAAGGGGATGACGACCGATGTAGGAGAAGGAGAATAAGGATGAGACGGACAATTGAGATTCTGGACTACTAGCATGTATTGATCTTCCTCCACACGCTCTCACACTCGCACACATTCATTCAAAGACAGACAGAGAGAAAGAGATGGAGAACCAACAGGAAAAGAGGGAAACAAAAAAATGAACATCTCGTGGACGGAGGATTGGAAATGCGGGATTGCCGACAAAGAAAATGAATGGTCCGTCGTCTGTTGATTTCGTAGATTAAAGAGGTTTCTTTTGGCGACTTCAAAAATTTTACTGCGCACCCAAAATTAATTAGTTTCAGTTCATTTGCTTCATATATATGGAAAATTTTACATTTTTATTACTTAATAAATTAAAAAATAAATACCTGTATAGTATACACCATCAAAGTAAATTAAAAACTTGATTTTCATTTTTACTAAAAAAGTTTGTTTTTCTTACATTGTACTTTTCTCCCATTTTGCGCATAAACTATAAACTATTTTTTATTTTTTTTTATCGAAATTTCATGATTTGGCTTTTTTTTTATTTTAGTATATTCTAACATGGCAAACTTGAGCAACTTTTACAAAAATATCTCATAACCATAAGTTATTGTACTCAAAAATGAGGGCCAATTAAAATATTAAACTAAAAATGTATCAAAATAAAAAAAGAATCAAATTTTGTTTTTACTTTGGGATATGTTCAACGCTGTATTTGATTTGATTTTATATTTAGATAATCTAGTTATTATCACAACTACCGCAATCATTTTCCATACAATTAAGCTAGTCCAATTTAGGAAACTTTTATAAATAAATGAAAATATTTATATAATATAACTAATTTATTAAAACTTAAGTATATGCATGTTTTAAAATAACTTAAAAATTGTATTAATAGTTTAAGACAATTTTTATGTTATTTTGCAATAATTGATTGCTGAAATTAACGAAGTTTATCGTGGTTTTTGTGTGTACGGTAGTTAGCTTTCGCTTCTCTCTATCCGCCAGCCCAAATATTTATCGGAAGTATTCAATATAGAGTGAAGGGTGGAATAGTTCTTTACGGCCCAACGAACGATGTTAAATAATGACGTCCATTTCACTTCCGGACGTGCACTGGATTCCTGTTATTCATCTTCTTATTATCGGGACACCGCATTTATTCCGAGCTCGAACGGCGAACGAAGAAAGAGCGAATACAATATAATAGTGTTTGCGTGCGAAGAAGAGAGAGAGAGAGAAAAGCGAAGCGATCGAGAAAAATAGTGAGTAGAGTTTTGCCAATATCGAGCAATATATAACCAAATTTTAAACGGATTTAGGCGCACGCACGTCGCACCAATCAGTTTCCGACGAGAAGCCGTCAACGCAGCGATGAATAGATGACATTTATTACAATTAAATGGGTTTCCAGTTTATTTTTATTTAACTAAATCAGACCTATTGAATATTATAGTATAGTACATACACTATCCATTATACTCAAATGCGACATCTGTCGTTAAATTTTGTAACCTAATTGACATGAATCAAAACTGCATGTGTCTCAGCTGAAATTGCGACTCTCAATATGCGAGAATTTTGTTCCTGGCATTCACGGCAACATGGCGTTTGTCAATCAAAGACATTTTTATTATCAGAACAATGGCTCTTTTCTATAAAAAGGTTGCCGATCCTTGACGTAAACTATAAATATACTTAGTTTAATAGGAGTGTGCTTTGGTATTTCGCATTGGACGGTTTATTATTCGAGACACGAAAATATTAAGATTATGAAATTATATGGGAGGAACAAAGGGTGAACAAATGAGAATAAAAAAGGGATTGTTCGGGTCTGGGGTAAAAGAGATTAATGGGGACCACTTTTAGTTTATAATTTGAACCGTGTAAGTTGGTGGCACGGGACGATTTATCATCGGAGGCGGCGGTGGAAAAGAGCGGTGCGATGGGGACGGAGTCGGTAATCGCCGGGAGAGAAAGAGAAAGGTCGGAGGAGAGATTTGATATTCGATTGGCGCGGCCGTTCGGTGATAAATTATTTTAATTAAAGTTATTGAAATTAAGTCCCCCGGGTTCATTAGAGGAAGGCGCATAAATCACGGCGCACCGCCAGAGGGCGCCATCCGAAGGGCCCTCGGCAACGAAAGAGAAACGACACTGGAATTCCGATGCACCGTAATTAAAATAGTTTTGCAGGTAAGCAACTCGGTTATTTCAATCGCCTACATACACACACCGGTGAAACCTTGAAGAAGAACGGAGTTTCGAGAAGGGCAAAAATCCGGAGACTCTTAATTGGAATTCGAATCGATTCCAACGCGTCCGTCTTTGAAAAGCAGAACCGTGAAATGTAAAACTATGCAATATACATTGTTTTTTTTTAAATGAGACATTTCAAATTAAATATTGAAACTAATATAACATTAAGAAGAATACAATTAAATTTTGACATATGATTTTTTAACAATTAAAAAGAAGTAATATTTATATTATGTATGCATGGTCATTAAAATAGTTTTGTTGTTAAATATTTTGGAGGGCAACTAATAGCCGAACGGTTGGTCAAGCCAGGCCTTTTGTGAGCCCTCTCACCCTAAAAATAAACTAATTAATAGTAATTAAGTTAAACTACCGAAACTATACAATAATTACCTCTCTAATGGTGTGAACGAACACCATCCTTAAAGATGCTTCACGTTTTCTCATATTTTATCTTTATATCTAATTATAAATAAACATTTATTGATAAGGTTAAACTATTCCACGTTTAAGTACATTGGTTTCGAATGGTTCCGAATCCACCCGATTATTGTTCTTATATAGTCTATGGTTTGTCGTTTTGCCAACTTTATGAAAACAAAATTAAAGTGTCGCTTTTAGCCTCATGAAGTGCCTGGGTGAAATAGTCTACACATACGGGTAAGGGAAGAGTTTGATGGAGGTACGGTTTTTTTACACGCCCGAAATAGAAAATATTCAATTATATCGACACTACCTGTGAAATCGAAAATGTAAATCCCACACATATGAATGTGTGTGCAGCGAAATACAGTGCAGCAAAGACAATTGGCAAAACTTTAATCAAGCCTGCAGTCAACACAATTGCAAATATAATATTAAGAGATAGGACAAAACAAACTTTTGACCTTTCAATTAATACTGACGGATATGTCTAATAATGTAAATAAATGTAAAACAAACGTTATTGTTTGATATTTTTCAAAGTCAGTATTATGCATTACAAGTAAATGAATCCACTGATATTGCAAATTTTGTAAATCTTATGGCGTTTGCCAGCCTTTATCAGGTCAATGGAGAAAATATCTTTAATGTTATAAATAATTTTATGCGAGAAAATAAAAATGATTGGAAGAGATAGAGCAAAAAGTATTTTTGGAATTAATAAAGAACTCGTTGCATTGTTGCATACACAGAGGCTTTGGCAACACGTAACATGCCCGCTGAAGATTTATCGCAAGCGGAAGAAAAGCATTTGTTGGAATTAGCTTCAGACGGATTCTTGTAAAATAAACTTATTTAGTACTTTAATATCATTCTGGTTGCAATTGCAACATGTGTATTTAGCCTTTTCCAAATTCATATCTGTAGCTTTTTTATCATTTGTATACATAAAGTCAAAGAGAAAAGAATCAAGCCTTTGGATGTCGTTTCTACATAAACATTTTCATTCTTCTTATAGATTATAATGAATATTATTTATAATCAATATTTTATTTATATTTTATTATGAATAAATTTTATTTTTGTTTATTATATAAATTTTATGTTTGGGAAACACTGCACTAAACAATTCGGTTGAGAAGAGGAATAAGAAGAAACCGGACTAGATCAATCAAATCACAAAAAACAAACATTGGCTTGCAGAGTGGTAGAGCAAGCTAAATCAAGCTGAGAGGGTGAGGAAATAGAAAGAAAATTTATTTTGTACTTTTCCTCTTCCTGAAAATAAAAAATAATAATTTTAATTTATCGATGCATCGTCATTAAAATAGTTTTGCAGGTAAGCAATTCGATTATTTCGATCGAATGCACCGGTATAAAAGACGTGGTTTGTGGAAAATAATAATCCAATCCTTAATTGGAATGCGAACCGATTCGAACAATACTGCATACCACAAAAAACGCCTGAACTATTTCAATGCGCCATATGTTTGACATTGGATCAAGCATAAAATAAATGACTCAAATGTATATTTGTTTCAAAAATTCTGACTTCTAGAATAAATTTCTTCAAATTACGATAATATGTATATATATATATATTAATACTGTATCAAACAATAAAACCAATTATGACTAAAATATAAACATGTTTGCTATAATATTTTACATTAATCAAAAGTGTCAATTATCACACATACTAACCAACATTACAATAATTATATTAACCTTAAAATAGATTTAAAACAAAACGATTGATTTTATTTTCAATGAGACATCTTTTTTTCATGTAACTTTCTAGGAACGAGAGACTCTACCCCCCCACGGTTACGTTTCAAATTCGGTTTCGGTTCAATTCCGGTTCAGTTCCGGATAAATTTAAATTCAAAATCGTAAAAGCAATTACAATTCCCTTTTCACTGCTGTATACAATTATAATATTGAAAATTATTTTTTTCTAATGTCTATATAAATAAACCATAAGACTAGCACTGGTATACTACTATCAAAGAGCATATATGATAGAAACAGATTATCAATTAATTTAATAAAAACAAAATTGAATCGAAATTAACCGTAATTCAAATTTCGTTCCGGTTTCAGTTTTTCAATTGAGCCATTTTACGTTCCGGTTCTGTTAAAAATTCCGTTTAATATCGGTTTACAGTTCTGATTTGACTTTGCCTCCCAGTTATCAATTTTTGATTTTGATTTAATTTTTAAAATTTTGTTCAGGCCTCTTGAAACCTCATCACATTTTTTTAAAAATGCTGAGTAGGAACTCTCGTGAATTATTTTTTTTTTAATTTCCTGAAATAAAAAAACCGATTTTATAAAAACTACGATCGGGTACTTTTTTTATAATTTCTAAGAGAAGAAATAATGAATTTGTTTTAATGTATCTTAATTCTTCAATTTCAAAATTGTTTTCTTTTCTGTTTAATATGAATATAAAAATTTCTCGAGGTAGTAATTCTCGAGTATATATGTGCAAGGATCAAATTTGCCCAATCATTTCTAATGAAGCCGTAGCCCTGTGCGCAGATTCACCATCCCTTTAATGAATGTAAATATTTGTATCCTATGTACTCCCACTGAATACCGAAAGAAAGTCTTGAGATTCAGAGTCTGCTCAACGTTTCCCGATGTTTGGATAACCTTCTCCGTGTTACATTTTATTTTTTTACGTAATTTAGTTTCTATTTACCTCCGTTTTGCTTCTTTTTCTTTTCCTTCTTGCCTTCTTCTGCTCTATTTTTATTTTTTATGTTTTTCATCTCTTCGCTTGTATATTTATGAGCTTCCTGCCGCAAACTCAGTATATATGTACAACTTCGTCGCTTTTTATTCAATAAGGAACCAGATACATACTTCGAATAACTTCGTTGTATTAAGTCCACAATGTTTGCGTAAATATTTCATTTACCTTTCAAACAATGACTGAAACACGACAGTTATTAATGGAACTTACTTATTTACGTTATCAATACAAATAATAGTTATACATTTATTTTATTATTCATGTAATAAATGCAAATACAAAAATACAAAATAACAAATAATTTTTTAATGTATGGAAATAATACAAAATTTAAATAAATATAAATGATAATTTTCAAATCATAAATATAATTAATACTTTGCGGACTAACGCGTGTGGTCAGATTATAAATCACTATGTAGTGGCGTGTTTTGGTAACTGAAGTAGCAGCTCTACAGACTAAAGTCAAAGCTTAATCAAAAACAAAGATTCATAACCTCAACATAACGGCTCCATCTGTAATGGATTAGTGATGCCTCGCTAAGAACGAACATGACTGTTTTGTTGATGACAATTTTGCATAATCATAGTTACTGAGCAAAGAGTTTGGCTGTTATATCCGTCTCTCGTCTGGAAATGGTTTATTTATTAACATATTTAAATAGTTTTTTTGAAATAGATAATATTCAGTTTTTATGAACTGAAATTGTTAAAATAATATCAATAATTAAATTGAACATCATAAGAAAAATTAAACAGGTAAAAAAATATTGACATACTTTTACGTTTTGCAATAAAAAAATACAATTAAACATTACATTTATATTGGAAAAGTTATATAGTTGAAAAATGTGTTTTATAAAATATTCCTATTAAATTACTTGTTCGAAAACCAATAAGAGAATTTCAAGAGAAGACGAGGAAGTTGCTCGAGGCAGAAAATTAAATTTCATAGAAATTTCGACGCGATATTAATTTCACAACGATGTTGCTCTCTTAATGTTCCAAACAATTCGCTCATGTTACAATAGGTGAAAATTACTTGAAGAGGGATTCTGCTCTTGTTATGTTGAATTGGTGGATGCGCCGGGTTTGGCGGCAGGACATAACGAGGAATAATCATATGTCTGGGTTGTTGGAACCGCGTTCAATTTTGCAGAAGCGATGTGATATACAGTGAAGGCATTATGGGCGGTTTCGTAAAGAGCACTTGAGTACGTTGGAAGCGTTTTAAATTTCAAATTTACACGGGAAAACGCATACACATAAATACGTACATACACACATTTATGCATACATTTACTTACACATACATGCATGCAACGTTTGCAGGACGAGCGGAATATGTCGCTCGACAATCTGAAAATTTATACGAGACTCGTCTTCTTTGCGTCTCGCTCTCGCCTAGGCCTCAGGACCTAGAGGATATTTTATTCAGGATCCTCTTTGCCTCCTGCAAACACTCACGCCTAAATGACGTTAAAATTCGTTAACTATTATCGTCCCTCCTTTTCGCTGCATCCACCTTCCCAAGCGAATAGAAAAGTCGCTAATTTATAGTACATTTATTTCCATGCTAATCATTAATAAAATATAAGTATTCACAAATATTATACTGCAACACTCTAGTTGTTATGATTTTTAGACATTTATATATTATATTGTGGATTAAGAACCATTTAAATATGGATTTAATTTACTTTAGAAAACCATTTCATTCATAAACTAATATTAAATAAAATTAAATAAATATGAAAATAGGACAAACAAATTTATATTTTGAAATGAAAAAATAAAACACATGGATAAAAATATATATTATCTAAAATTATGCTTTTTTCTTAAATTTTAACCAATTATAATTATTGTCAGAGAACACAATTGAAATAAAAAAAGAAATATTAATTATAATTAAATTTTACATATTTTGGAAACGGTTTGTTCATGTAGTTCAAAATAAAATTGAATTAAAAATAAGTTGCCCCAAAAATACACTGTTTGTAATTAATTTGAAAAACTGAGTGAACTACAGATTGACTATTGAAAAAAGAAAACTTCTTTTAAAATGTTATTCATACTTCCAGAAAATGTAGCAGATCTACAAAGACAGATTAGCAGAATCGTATAAAATATAAGTTTCAAATGAATGTAATTTTTTAGGATATTCATAGACAACGTTTTGGAAGACCAACTACATCAACGAGCTTCACCAGCCAAGAATTAGTACTGAAAAGTTATTGCAAAACATCATAAAATCTGTAAGACAAACAAGTCGTGCGATTGGCAAATCAAGTATCCATCGCATTTTAAATGTTATGTATGAAGATGATCCGGATAATTTTGAAAATGGTACTTCGAAAAAAAAAAATAACTGACTCCAATGGACTATTTCTTGTGAGTATAATTTAAATCCGATGACACTGGATGAATTAAAAGCAGCAATTGAAATTTTAAACATTTGTGATAGAAATTAATTGTGAATAAAAACTGAATGGAAATAAATGTTTAAGTTAAAGCTGATATTTTTTCGATTTAATTCTTCCAAATTATATATATATGTACATATGAAAACAACTGAAAAATAAACAAAGCAGTAATTTCATTTCAGCCCATTTATGCGGATCTGAAAACAAAAGCGCAAAGGCCACTTAGGAATGCGATATGTCAGCTGTCAGATCGTGCGTCAAAACGTTTGTGTTTTTTTCCTGTTTTTTTTTTCTGTTTTTTATCCCTCATCTGTCGTTCGGTATTAATCATTTACGTGCATTTGGGGGAAGGGATGAAATGATTCCCCTTGTTGTTATTCTAGATTTAATTTATTTATCCGAAATGACGTTCGATTCAATAGGGGTGCACGTTTTGGGGGGTCGATTTTGTTGGTCGGTTACTTAACGAGGGTACGTTATCCCGAGCGGACCGTGGCCGCCTGACAAACGTCGATGCGGTTGATTAAATCCCGCTCTAAATAAAGCCTCTCTCGCTCTGAATATGTCAAAGATGATGCGCGTTCGACTTGACAAATCCATTAAAAACGATCCAAAAACCAAGCGACCCATTCAACTCCCCCCAATCGCACTCTCTCGCACAACGCCCATCCTTCACCAACCCCCCGCAACAAACATTTGACAGACGGAAAGTGGCTCGGAACAAAACACATTCGGTCGAACGAAAACGAAAATAATAATAATAAAAAAAACAAAAAATACAGAAATACAGAAATAAAAACGAACACACACGCATGCTTGCACACAGAGAGTCAGAATAAAGGAGAGGGAATGAAGCGAACATTAAATATAATCACTCAACGTTGGTCTGATGATGCCAGTAGTTATAAAACGATTTGGTTTCTGTAATCGAGTGGGCAGAACGGGAAGAATAATAATAAATGTTGTATGAGTGAAGCTCGTAGAACGCGAAACCAAGGAATGAAAATGGAACGACTATGGAGCCAGGGCGGTAATCATATGTTTATTTTTCTTACATGAACATTTAACATCACATCTGATTAAATATAAAGATATTATTTTTTTTAACTACTATTAAAATAATATATTGGTTAGATTAGGTTGGGTTATATTATTTGAGTTAAATAATATATATTATATATACAGATATATAATACAGATTTTGCTGGTATTGATTAAAGTAGGTATTGAGTTAGCTTAACCTTAAACTACTCGCGCACTGAAATTTCTATGTACTACTTGTGCGGTGTATTTTATACACTACTTGTATTACTACCAGACGGAGTGCATAAATGATTGTGCGACAAATAAAAACTTGTTCATGTTAACTAATGCTTTTTTATTAGATTCATAACTAGTTGTAATACATTAATATAATAATTTTTGAATCAAAATTGTTGTCATTGCCCTCTATATAGGCATCGTCTGCTATTACATCAACACAAAAACGACTTCTTTGTGCCGCAATGAACACAATATTGCACCGGCATTTAGTAAACACTTTGGGAATAGCTTACATTAAGTGTCATAGATGGCGAGCAGTTAAAGGTTTAGTTGATTTCATTAAATATGGATTATGTTATGTTACAATAAGTTTTGGGATGTTAACATTAATTTATAGGTCAGTATTAGAATTAGTATTATCTTTAGTGTTAAGTTCTGTGTTCAAATTAGTTTAACATCAGTTTTATATTTAGTGTTTTTTTAAATGCATCGACTGTTATGGTCATCAGAATCAAATGTTAGTGTAGACGTTTGTGTTAAAATCAGTGTTAAGTTTAGTGTGAGAGCTATGTTAAAATAAGTGTTAAGATAGGTTTTAATATCAGTGTTTAAGTTAGTGCTACCAATACTGAATACGTCTCTGACTCTTATTTGTTCATGAGTGTTGGCATGCAGAGAAGAAATCCTCATGGCAATCCAATATTGCTGAATATTATATAAAAACGGGAAAAATTACCGTCGGAGAACTTTATTCATTCCCATCTAAGCTACACTTTTTCCAAATTAAATTAAAGTAGTCAGCAGAACGCAAATATTTAGAACACATTTTTTCATAGAAACAGGCAATTTCTATAATGAAGCAGCGACATTTCATTTCATTTTGTAGATTTCTTTTTCAGTTTAGACGTGATCGTTACCGGCGAAGAGAAACACGGATGGAAATAACCAAAGACAATAACCAGGAAAATGATGAGAACGGGGACGCTGCACGGATGATTCAATTAGCTGATGCATTCGCGTCGCAGAAATCGGAGAATTATTTCAGCTTGTGAATTATTTTAATTGCGACAATTTAATAATTAGTTTGTTACGCTCGATGGGCGTAAGCGGATACGACGATTCCACCTTTCAACTTTGTTCGGGTTCGGATCCCTTTTTTCCTCATCCCACTTTATTTCCATTGCTAATTGATTAAATTATACAATCCTCTATGCGGACTGCAAATTTATGGACACCGTTTACATTGGAAATGATGCCATTTGCAATTGTAGTTTGATACTTCTTTTATTTCTTGATGATACTATGTTGATCGCTAATTTATGGACTTTATTGAACTTTGTACTGCATCCGCAATGTTTGTCAGGTGAACCAAATGCATATAAAACTAAATGGAAAGTGCCAAAACCATCTATTCGCAACTGTTTGTACTTCTGCCTAATTAAGTGGATGTTTCTTCAAGAATTCATCTGTGCAGACCATAAAATTTGATACTATTAAAATACATAATACTATTTGATACATAAAATTTGATACTTATTAAGTAATATAATTACTTTTTTGAACAGTCAAACAACAATCAATGATCAACTCTGATTGTTTGTTAAATATTTGGTTTTTGAACTATATAAGATTATTAAAACTTGGTTGGATTTATTGGAGTTTTTTATCACCCTCTTTCTTTAATTAAATTAAAAACTTTATTCGCTGGTCGAGAAAGCAAAGTGAAAAGTAGGGAAAGGGGGAAATTAAAGCTTAAAAAAGCATGAAAAATAAAAACGATATTGAAGGATGGCGGTGGTCACGGCTATATAAAATTTATTGATTGCATAATCGTAAAATATAATTAGAATTAGAAGAAGAAGGAAAAAAAAACACTTTTTTTCGCTTTCTCTCGTATACAAAAAGTATGCAGTGATTGTTGTTGTGTGTATTAAGTTTTATTTTTTATATAATTTGTTAGCAGTTAAAAT
This sequence comes from Nicrophorus vespilloides, assembly GCF_001412225.1. Taxonomy (NCBI): domain Eukaryota; kingdom Metazoa; phylum Arthropoda; class Insecta; order Coleoptera; family Silphidae; genus Nicrophorus; species Nicrophorus vespilloides. The sequence goes on from NW_017096573.1 coordinate 88,634, forward strand.
GCAGATCAGTTGATTTTGGTTAAAAGTTCAGTGAAGAAAAATTCCGGTTTGTTTTCCGGCTTTAATAAAGATATGAATCACCGTGGTAATGGTTTTAGGTTTAGGGTGAGCGAAGATAGATGGCGGCAATTCCATTTTCAGGACGGAATGGCTGGATGTAATACATTTCTATGGGATGGGGGTCTGTAGTGCTTCTAGATGTGGAAAATGAGGCCGATTTTTATATACGCAGGTGAAGAAAGTATGAATATCATTCGTGACCTGGTCAAAATGAGCGTCGTGGAAGAGAAGCGGTAAATCAGGGCCGGGCTTGGTAATGGAAGACCGAGCGTGCCGGAAATATATCATCGGTTGCAGAAGGAATGGTGGAAGGGAACGAGTACAAAAAAAAACTGGTTAAGATGAGAATTAAAGAGGATGAACTCGGTGAAGAGGCACTGCAGGGAGCGAAAACTGGAGAGCGGCCGAACTGATGCCATTAATGTTGCATCCAGCGATTATCTCAACATCAACTCGAGATAAGCCCCGGGAGCGGAGCGAACGAAATAAAATTTAGAAAAAAAGAAAAACTCATCGAATAAGAATGCGCCCCGGGAAAAACCGCAGAACGACCGCCCTTTTTATAAAGTAACCAACATGCAAAGTGTCATAAAAGCAATGTTACATTTTTGTTTTAACGCCATTTTCCTTCTGTATATTAACTTTAATTCCTAAATATATTTTTCCTATTTTGCTTCAATAGACATAAAGCACGGATCATTCAATTTGATTATGTATTTCTTAATACAATAATGACATTTTTACGAAATAAATAAATATTTAATTCAAGGTTTTATCCGAAATTTTACTATAAAAAACCAGCAAACAAACGTTATAATTTTGATATAACGTCATTTTATTTCTGTTGATGTGATAATAGTTAATTTATAGTTCACTGTATTTTAAAGTAATTCAATAACAATTTTAACAAGATTTTCTTTTAAGTAAAAAAAAACCTTTCCATTTTGTTTTATTGACATTTTATTTTTGAATTTAATGTAAGGGCAGACCCCTTGTAAGCCCTCTCGGTGCTTGCAGCAATAGGGCCATCTTTCATCACAGATGGACAGTCAAATCAAACAGGTTCAGCATATGGACCTTCAGCCAAGTCGATGGTAAATGACAGTGTTAAGGATAGCATCAGATTCACAGTGAAATTAATTAACATTTACATAAATTATATTGCAATATTTGGTTGGTATGTTAATGGATTAATGTTGATAGTCCATACGATGTTGACGAAAATGTCAGATTCAATTGTTTATAAATTTATTAGGTTTAGAAATTTCATTCGGCTTTCAGATTTTTCAAAAAGTGAAGAAATCATTAATAAATTAACAAGTTAAGATAACAAAAAGGATATGAATGTCGCTATGAAATCAAAAAATGTCTTTGACGGAATATACAGTACAATAAATCATACAATCATAGGGAGATGTGCAAAACATATAACAAAAAATCTATAAAAAGCGTCCTGATATCGATTGAGGATTGTTTGCCACGTCGGGAAAGTTTGTCAAATAAAATATAATCCCTGGGATAATCGCTGTACACATTAAAATATGTATTTCTCGAGATACTTAATGATAAAAGAGATGATAAAAAAGTAATAATACCCTAAAAATGTATTACACATAGAAGTTAAAAATATATTGTGAATTGAGTATAATTATAATATTTTAATTTTTCGTAATATTTAGTATTTGCTTAAAAAAAGAGCCTACCTGAAAATAAAGTCAAAAATAAGAAGCTTTTAGAAGATTCAGAAATTTAAAAAAAAAAATAGCAAATATTTTTTATTTATTAGTAGATACCAACAAAACTCTTGAAGAGCAGCTTGCCTATGTTATTATATAATAAATTTTGTTTATTGAAATTTCCAAAATTGTTGTTTGAATAATTTAGTTCTTTTTTTGCTATTGTTATTGTAAATATATATTTAAAACAAGTTGTTTGTAGTTTACTACAAACAACTTGTTTTCTCGTTGCGTAAATAATTGTACGTCGATGCAAACGTGAAGGGTCGACCGAAATTGCAGATTAAATAAAAAATGGTTAATTTAATTGGATGAAAAATCGAGTCGAGTAGAGAAACGAGGAAAAATTAATGGAAAGGGTTGTAACTCAATTTAAGTCTGGCGTGTTCGGGTTGGATGTTTTGTGTATTTTTATTTGGTTTTTACGTCCCGTGTTTGGTCCTCCTGCGTCCTCCCATTTTGGTTTTCGGCAGTCGCGTGCCACGTATTTAAATAAATATACATTTAAAATAAAAGTCAAGTCTAAATGAGCGTTCATTTATTATTAGGGGGTTGAACTGTTCTGGGCTCTGTCGGAGTGGATAGAAGAGAAGTGTAGAGAAGAGGATGCTGCAGATCCCATCTGGCGCTTCATTAATATCCTCCCTCCCGCAGAAACGGATGCTCGGAGGACACACAATTTAAATGCACACAATTTATGGTGATATTCAATTTAGTAGGTGGGTGGACGGCGGAGGACCGGAGCGCAGAAATATGCAATTAATTAAAAATTTACGTATTCATTATTGTGACGGGGAAAGTGCGCTCGCTGTAGGCAGACTACTGGAGGGCGTTTGGGGTAGATGGTTGGGCGTTTGGGCTGGGGATGTTGGAGGAGGAGGAGGTGCCGCTGCCCGGTTTCGGCTCGGCATATTAAACGGCCGTCCTGAAATTCGCGTCCCATTGTTGGAAACGCTGTATTAAGTTTTTAATTAACACATGAGTTGTTAATTAATCCTTTGTCCGGAGTGTCAGTGACAGATGCCAGCAGGAAATGTTTCAGCGTGCAGGAGATGTGCTTCAGGATTTCGCTCCAAATTCCACTGAACTGAGGGGCCGAGAGGGAATCCTCATCACGTATCAAACAGAAATACATTTTTGGAAAACTGTATAGTTTTTTTCATTTATAAATCGGAAAAGAATAAAATCAATAATATTATTAAACATTCGTTTAATTTGTAAAGTTAATTCTTTTTTTTTTTTCTTTCTTATTATAAAAATAATTCATAATCAATAAAATTTACTCAATATTACATATATTTTAGCACATATTATCTTCAATTTTTAGTAAAATATTAAATTAATACTTTAATATAAATAAAGATTATTTAATTAATTTAATTATTTGTCATTAAATTTAACTAAAGTTTAAAATAAATTATTTTGTTTTATTTCGACCAGCATTTATTTCTAAAAGCGTATGCTGTGTAATGAATATAATAATGATAATTAAATTATGCTTTTGATTTATATATGAATATCTTTAATATATTTAATTATATATTTAATATCGCATGTTTTGTTTTATGTATGCAAAAATTAATATTTCATATGTTTATGATATTAATGAAAATTATGCTTGTTTCTCCATGAACAATGTTTATAAATTATATACCGAACTTTATTTTTTATTCAATTTTTATTTGGTTTTGCCATCTTGGTTTTGTTTAAAACCAATTTTAATTACTAAAAAATAATTCAATTCTAAACCATTTTTTTTTCAATCAAAGAAATTTTATATAATCATTAACCCGTAAGTACTACTGTTGGGTCAGACTAACATACATGATATTTGTTATGATTCGAATTCTATTGTAATTTAATTATGAGGGTTTACCTTCTGGCTATTCTACTTCTCTCCTTTATAGTATAGTGTATTTCGGGTCAAATTGACGAGCAAATACGTTCTTGAAATATCATCAATATTTTGATTTTCAATTGGAATAACTTTAGTTTCCCATGTACCAAAATGGTGAAATCAGTAATTATGATATTCAATATGTACCACATTAATTTGTGAATAAAAATACAAAAAAAAATGATATCATGTATTTCTATAATGAGACTAAATCAGTTATGGATGCAATCGATTTATATATTAAATATGTAACAATATTATATATAAATCTTCATCATTCTGAAAGAAGAATTCTAGGTATTGTTTGATAAAATAAATAGGATATACGTTGTGCATTATAGAAGATTCTCAAAAATCTTAGAATTTCGATAGCAAATATCACATAAACCAAGTGGAACAAGAGAGATACTTGGGAATACTATTAAAAAAACAAACTGGGTTAGGACGACCACATAAGCATACAAAAAAAATGCTGCGACAATTGATTCTGTGACAAAAATAAACAAATTTCTCCCTCTCCTTGTACTTAAGATGGCAGTGTATGTTTACCTCTTGGATGTGCTATGTTGTGGCGGTGTGGGGAAACACAACAAAGGAAAACATATACGCATTACAAAAACAACAAACAAAGCTAAAAAAATAATGTTTCAAAATAGTCATGACACACAAATACCGGATGTGGGGACACTGATAGAAGCACAGACAAACATATTAATACACAAAATATAATACCCAAGTAGACCTGTTTTTTAACTGCGACACCCATGATCACAACACGAGAACAAGACGGAATATAAGGACGGAACAAAATTCAATCAATATAATGAACAGGAGTTTTCTGGTGCAGGGCGTTATCCCAGAGGAAATAAGAATGGAAAGCGATATTAAAAAATTAAAAATAAAAATGATGTATTGGATTCAAAAATACAGATCGAAGACAAGAACAAAAAACAACAACAAGCCTGCTCAAAATACCGGTTCCAAGGACATAATAAAACGAATAATAAAAAATGTATAATAAATAAAGTAAAAATTGTATATAAAGAAATATATATCTTGCAGGTTAAAATTCCTGTTGAAATACAACCTAATAAATGGATTCCAAAAGAAAGAGAAGTTCTTTTGCCAATCAATAGCGATAAGAAAATAGTAACGTTTTGTGACATATGCAATGTAGAACAACTTAATCAAAATTGCGCAGACTGGTTTGCCTTTTTCTGGCCAATAAAATTGTACTTCACTTAAATATTTATTTATCTTTAAATCAATGGAAATATGAAATTAATTTTGGAAAATTCTTCTAACTTATTTAATAAAAAAAATATAATTTCTATTTTTTTTTATAATTTTATTATCGTTTATTAACCTTTAACTACTCTCGAACTGCAATTTCTATGTACTACTTGCACGGTGTATTTTATACACCACATGTATTACTGCCAGACAGAGTGCATAAATGATTGTATTACGACAAGAAAAAACTTTTTCATGTTAACTACTAATTTTTCATTAGATTCATAAATATTTGTAATACATTAATATAATAATTTCTGAATCAGAATTTTCGTCATTGCCCTCTATATAAGCGTGAGTAGAGGAGGTATTAGCATCGTCTCCTATTACACCCACACTGCAGTGCAAGAACAAACATGTACAAAAACAACTTCTTTGTGCCGCAGTCAACACAATATTGCACCGGCATTTAGTAAACACTTTGGGAATAGGTTACATTAAGTGTCATAGATGGGGGAAAGAAAATATAGATGTTGTATAATTTCTTAGAAAATTGGTGTACTTTTTACACCGGCGCGAGTAGTTAAAGGTTAAACATTATAATTATTACCAAAGCAAAAAGAATCTGATAAATTTTAATAAAATTTGACAAAATTGAAGTTTGTAAAATACAAATCAAGGAATGTAATGTTAAAGTAGTGCTACGTATAAAATATTGGATTATTAAAAATAAAATTAAAATTGATAATGTTTGTTGTTTGAAAATGAATAATTTGAGCTGGAAAAACAATGGAGAAAGAAGCAAGCAATATGTGAAAGCAAAGTGGATTGTTCTATTAATTCTCAGTTGCATATGTAATTGTAGGAAGTTATACGTTTGGAAAATTTCCGCATAAAACTTGTCCCCGTCGAGTTGCAAGGAGGGGGCGGAGGTTCAGAGCCGGAAAACGTTTTAATAGAATTGCATAAAGTTCATTTATAGTAGACAAAAAAATCATATAAAGCGCGTTGTGCTGTTACATTTTTTTTTTGTGGATGCACCGGGTCACAGATTTGCGACTCTTTCCATAACCATACGCGAAGGCTGCGCACACACATACAGGAGAAGCAGGAGACAACAAAAACAGCAGTGGCGGCGAGGTCTGAGGACGAGATAAGCCAAATTAAATTCCATTCATCGCGTAGTCACTTTATAAATTCATTTTCGTGCAAACGCAGCCCTCCGCCACAAAATAAGAAATAAAAATCAGGATGAAAAGATCATATAATAAATTGGCAATTTGAACTAAGTGCGTGTGTGTGTGTACGTTGGATGAGGGAGAGAAAAATGCGGTTCGAGGAAGCGGGTGGGTTGGTTTTTGATCGACGGTTCGCGCGAAGAGCAAAAATGATTAGGGCTGAATGTGTGACTGGCGTTTGGGAGGGGTTTTTGGGGATGTAGGATGTGTACGTCCGCCCCTGTAATTTATGGAAGATTCAGAGCATATCGGAAGCTCATCAAAACTACGCGAAATTAGGACGCGACCTCAACATTACTCTCCGCTGACTGATTTATTAGAGGGGCCTCAAACTCTCTCTCTCTTTCGCATCGCATCGCACCACTCAACATACCGAATTCCATCATCATCATCCACGTCCGCAGCCGAATCCAACAACTTTGCCTACTCATAAGCGAAACAACATGAAAAACAAAACAAAAATACATGCCGACATAAAACGAGAAACAAGTTTGTTTCTACATCTGTTAATGCTTTTCCTCTTCATATCTCGCAATGATTTATTGCATTCCTTGCATGACATACTTTCTACTTACAACGTAAACACAATATTTTTCATATACATTTAGTTCATTTGCAAATCAATATTTTACTAAAAACTACAACTTTCTGCTTTTTCTTATAGATTTCCCATTATTTATAAGTCATATTGAAAGTGAAAATGTTGTCACACATCAATAGTTTTCAGGGTCTATTTCGTTCGCCTATCAAGAAATAATGTGTAAATTTCTTTACTTATACATTTAATAAACTAGGGCGAGCGAAACGAGCACTAACAGCTACAAAATTTCACCGGTTTCAGTACTTACTCCGTTTGTCCACCAAGAAAGATGTTTTTGTTTAACATTTTAAAAGGATGTTGACAATCTCAGTATTTCTTATAAATCATTCTAAAAAGTAATCCGTCTTCATGAAATAAATACAATATATTTTAATTAATTTATTTTACCTGAGAAGTCAATCACATACTAATAACAAAAAAATCTGCCTTTTCTTAATATTCAAAACATAATTCATTGTGTGGTGCTCATTCTCCAGCCCGGTACCATTGAAATTCCAGAATGAAAAATATGGGTTAATTGTACAGTCTCTCAAGGGTTTATAGGGGATAGCTCTCGTATGATAAGTCTCTTTTCTCGTGTGCGCTATATATTAAGGTTCTCTGTTTTCCTCTGTATCTTTTTATATTGTCTATCGTTTGTTATGTCTTTAAATATACATGTGTTTGAATACCGGCGTTGTGGTCTTATGTGTTTTTATCCTCCGAAGATTCCTTTCTTGTCCATGTAACCGAGCATCTTCAATAGATATCACATCGTTCGCCGATGAAGAAAGAATATATACTATATTTATTATCACATCTTAACTTAAAACTAAATAATGGTAAAAACTTTCATTGGAAAGTTTACTAAAAATCAAATGTCAACCGCCATAAGATTTACTTAATGTTCACAAATTGATTGTAAAATTAAATACTACACGACATAATAATAAAAGAATATCTTAACTTAAAAACATAATAATAAAGTTTATTTCCATCAATCATTTAAATGTATGGCAAAATATGCGTTAATTTATTTTATTTTAAATAATAGATGTCGCTTTTTAGAACTCGCTTCGTTCGATTATCAAAAATTTACAACTAATTAGCAATACTTTCTTTTGATAAATTATAATAAAACTTTTGCAAAATTGTTTATAAAACATATAAAGATGTATCCGAATTCTATAAAAGTATGAATTACTTCAGAATTTATTTATAGACATATAAAAATCTATTCAAATTTATTAAATGATTTAACTGTGAAATATTTTATGTGATACGATTTACGTGTTAGCGTCAGACAGTTAATCGAATCATCAAAACGCTTCAAAATGAATGCTAATCAATTGATTGATCTGTGTTTGTTTGAAAAGAAATCTGTGTGTTTGCATTACGATCCGAATTGGAATTTGCTTTGGGAAGTTATTATCGGGTTTCCCTGTATTGGTCCCAAAATGGTGCAAAACGCGTGTAAAGTTGGGCTTAATGCATAGAACAGATCTGTTGCTACTTGCAGACACCGCATTGTTCCCAAAACACTACACAACACAACAAGAGCCAACACACAAATAATCCATTGTCCTCCTAATAAGTGGGTCCATATTGTGCTCAACCCCCAAAATCTACTAAACTTATCTCATTCTCCACCAATCTTCTCGAACCATTTTTTTTCCACCTTCGTCTTTGTACATATAAAAGTGGATTGATTTATACTTCGATCTTCTAGCACGAAACTCTCTTGGGGAGAGTGAGAGAGAGAAAGACTGAATTAGATAAGAATGTTTGAAAGGGGATTTGAATATTTATGGGCTGCAAAAATAACGACCCGGATAAACTTTTTGAATGGGATGTGCGAAGCTCGGAATACTCACATTTGAAAACTTCTAATAAGCATTTTGAAAAGTTTTCGATGGTTACATAAATAGTGAAATATTTGAGAGTCGAGTCAAATGCAATATATTATAAGATTATCTATTTTTATATCTAAATCAAGAAAAAAATCTTTACTTTATAAATATGTATTTATTTTAGCTTACTGATACCTAACTAAAATAATTAAATTCGATTTTTAGGTAACAAGTTTTAAAACTTTTTTCGGAATTCACTTATTTTTATTATAAACATTATAAAAATCTTTAAAATTATTATTTTATAACGAGAATACGCAAAACTTTAAACATTTTCCAGGACGCGCATCAAAAAATAATATACAATTTTAGTTCCATTAATTACAATTATTTTAATTATCTTGTTTCATACTTTAAAAAACGATAGTGGAACAAAGCGTGAAGCAATGAAGTGGAAATGTTGTTATTCTTTAGATTATTGAGGATTAATAAATATATTAAAGTATTCACATCATTTAATTGATTTATGTAAAATGAAATTTAACTTAAAAATGTATGGCTTTGAATATAAATACCATAAGTAAATTTTTCAAAGTTTTGATACTTCATTGAATTAATTTATTCTTAATAACAATAATGTAACCAAACCAAACCTAACTATGAATGTACGATTTTTAATTCTTAAGAAACAAAAGGACAGGTGTCTGGGAGTAGATTAGGGCAATTTTGGAAAGAATGTTTGTGTCTGCGATAATAATGAGGAGCAGATTGAGAAAAGGGACGAAGACGCACTGATAAAAGTCCCCTTTGTTGCCTTACCTCTTCGGCAAAAAAGCGAAATTACTTGTACAGGATAGGGTGGTCGGGTTTGCCACGCACCGTTGGAATTACAAGAAGGACCTTAATAGCACATACATTAGACCTGAGGACAACTTAGAAATAGCTAAATCACGAAATTAAGTGTCTTCCGTTTCACACGGTCTCGCCTGCAATAAATTACGTCGAATTAATTGAGCCGCTAAGGCATTTTTGTCTCTCCAAGGTTGCAAAGGATGGATGGTTGGATACGTACAATGAGGATGAGGATTGGAGGCAAAAACCCCAAGTGCTGCAGACACGTACCGGCGCCGGGGGCAGCTAAAACAGATGGACGAAAGTGCTAATACAATGGGGATCCAGACGGTGAGGAAAATACACCCCTAGACACAAAACAAAAAAATATCGAAAATAAAAATACAATCTGTATTGGCGTTGCTGAGTAAATACAATATATCTTTATACAACTAAATTAATTAAAAAATATTCATTTAACAATATTACTATATTTAAAGTAATCATTTTGTATAGAAAGAGAACGTATATTCTGATAGGGTTAAGAACTGAGCCTTTGGGAACTCCCAAAAATTAAATTTTCAATTTCTTTAAATTATATATTTAACTCTTTCCAACCCAGTGATTTCAAATGAAATCATTAATTTATAAATTCAATTTTGTCTTACGACGATTAAAGGTGTTGGAAGCAACTAATGTAAATTGAAGCTAAATGTATTTTTAATAGTAGGTAATGTTGAATAATGAAAAAACAGGTAAGATATATTTTATGAAGTGCTTTTATGAGGATTTGAATAATACAAAAAAAATGGAAAAAAATGTGCTGAAAAGGGTTAATAGAACTCAAAGTGTATATAAAAATATTTGGTTCATTTAATACTATTGAAAACACTTAATTTACGATAGAAATGGAAGAAATCGTTGCGAAAGAACTGAGTCAGAGAAACATGACTATATTTTATTAAATTTTAAAATTGTAACATTCAGCTTTGTCCAATTTTAATTAGAAATCTAAAACACAATATAAGTGAATATTTAATTTAAAATTGAGTTTATATTCATAATTGAAGTAATTGTTTTTTTTTTTCATAACATAGTGCTAATTGTAAACGTCAATCGGTATTAAAGTTAATTAAACTGTTGTAATGTGTGTTAGAATATTAGATATACAGTCGATTTAGTCAGCAATAATCTGTTTACGTCGAGGCCTCGTCAGAGATACATAACGTACGATTAATTGGCTTCCACGTGTCTTTAGTTAGAGGTTTGCGTGGAAGATATAAGGAGTTACAGATAATAAGCCAAGACACGCGGTGGGGGATGGATGGTTAATTGTAAATGCATGCATGGGGGTGACAGAGAAAGAGAGACTAAACAGAGGGATGCCGAGACAAAGGGAAAGGGCTTTAATATAAATTGAATTTGAGGCGTCTCGTCTCGTCGCGACGCCCGAGTCCTCCTCCTTGACAACTGAAACAGTTTTTCAAGCGCATCTGTCAGTGACAGTGAGAACAGCGGGATTAATTATCTGATCTCTTATCCAGCAGCCTCGATCCAAGCGGGGAGTGCGCTTCTTCTTATTCTTCTTGTTGTCGTCACGACAATCAAACTACGAGATACATACAAAGATGGAGTCGGTACATTCTATTGTTCACGTAATTTCGGAGCTTTAGCGTCCTCTTTTTCTTGTATTCGTTTTTTTTTTTGTCAGCAGAAACGATGACTAATTGCGCTCAGTTGGCGGAACACGAGGATTGTAAACATGCTGCGTTTTGGGAATTCGCGGAAGGAGCGTGTATACGTTTTGTCCGAACGAGGTCTTCCTCGAAAATTTATAAAGCTGCGACTTCGGAGCGCAGCGCTGCGAAATCCAATTTACATAAAGATGCTCGCTCTGAATTGGGCTCGGACTAAACAGACACGGACAGAAAACAAGGAGTAATTTCATCCGAACACGCTCCAGCATTTATTTTGGCAACACTGTTGCTGGTTAATGAACACTCAACCTAAATGTCAAAACGTTTGACATCTCTGCTAATGGGATGATATCTGGTACTGTGTAACAATATATTAAAAATAATATTCCATTGAGAAAATGATGATTTATATGTGAGTTTTTCTTTGAGAAATAATACAAAATAAATACTGTTCTTTCATTGTTAATGTGACCAACATCAAACTGTAATCTTAAAATACTAAAATTCACTAATACCAAATTGAATTAGGAAAATAAAATTAAATTTTTTTTTTTAAGAGCTTTTGTAAAAGAAAATTTCAGATCATTGTTTCTTTATATATTGAAACTCCCGTTATCCTATATATTTAACCCCTTAACGCCAGAATTAGTTACTTAATTTGTGTCAAATAAACAGTTGGCATAATGTTCATATTTTAAAATAGGATATTTTGTTAACAAAATATGCTACACCCAACCATTGCTCGAAAAATATTGTTCTGTCCCGCATTATTGAAAACGTACGTCGCGAATTTACACCTAGTTTTTGGAATATCTGCAGTGTATAGAAGATAGAGCAGTGGTCCTAAAACACTTTCCTGCATCACTGATTCTATTGGATGTAAAGCGGTGTCTTCATCTTCTTTCACCTAAAACATACCAATATTAACATTTATTGTAACAAATAATACTACATACTATTTATATCTATTTAAAAATAATAATATTACAAGTTCTTCTCTATTTTGTATAGTAGTCCGAGAACTTTGACAAATACTTGGGTTATGTGCAAAAAGGCAGCCAAGCAGAATCTTTTACTTTTCAGGTCTTGGTAAATAGTATGTACTATTCTGTTTACTTGCTCTATTGTGCCATGTTTGCAACGAAAACGAAACTGATGGTCTTGTATCAGTTTTTGACGCAATAATAGGTTGCAATCGGATAGCAATTTTTTTTTGGAAAACTGTACCACATCATTTCTTCGGCAGGTTTTCCTGATTTGGCTATTATTATAATTTGTGCGACTTTCCAGTGCGCTGAGAAGTAACCTTAATTTACTAAATATTTGGGTGATCAATACATTTCCTTTAAATAGGAGTTCTTTTAATAGTTTTCCCCTTATTAAGTCATGGCTTGGCGTCTTCTTTGGCTTTATTTGACTAGCAATATATGTTTTAATTTTCTTTGAGCTTATTGGTTTGATTGGCATAGACATTTAGATTGGAAAAGATAAATATGCTTCAACTTTCTTATCTTCTTCTGTTTATATTTGCGCTGGAAGTGTTTTAAAGATTTATTATTATATTTTTTGTTTGTGTTACTGTTACAAGAAATATAAATATAATTAATTAAAAAATGCACCTCGCCAAAGAACTAGTTGCCGATCTAAAAATATAAATGTAGATATGTATTAATTATATATTGCTTAAAAAAAATAATGCTTTTATTTTAACATATTTATTGGACAAACTACAATGTTGGCTAATAAATTATTATAATTAGAAGCGAAATTATAAAAATTATTTTTTGAAGTATATGTCGCTTACTTAACCAACGCCCAGTTGACCGTCGTCCTGTTTATTGTCGCCCACTGGACGCTTACATATATATAAACTAACAAAAGTGATAATATCAAACATATTTTTTTAATAAAATTAAATAAGTTTTTGTTAAAATTGTTCAAATACAAATTGCATAGGGCCCCAAATATCCTGTTAATTTATATCATAGTTTTCAATGTGTATTTCTTTTATAGAACTGAATTTTATTGTTGTTACAATAAATATTAATATCATCATTACATCTATTTTGTCATATTATTTTATTAGTTTTCTTTCAAAATTATTTATATTTATACTAATTTGCGAATTTGACAGATGTGTCATGTTATTTATTAAATGATAGCCAATGTTGACAACTGCAAAATTGGTAGCTTAGATAGAAAATTTAATTAGACGGCGCTCCCGGACTCCATGTCAACAGTGAACCGGGTAAACTAAATCATCGAATTAATTTCGCAACGGGAGTCCTTTGTTGTTTCTTCGACGCGCAGAAAACCTGTTTGGCACGTAACGTTTTTTTTTTTGGTTCCTTTCTGTATTTCTTCTTTTTATCCTCCGTCGGACGGCAAAGGGTGGATATAATTAAGTAACGGATTTAGGAGTCTGCGGACTCCGGATTTGGATCAGGTGCGACTGAAGCATGCCCGAAAACTCAATTTCCCCGCCGGATAAAGTAGAAGACAAAAAAAAGGAAATAGAAAGAGAAGGGTTTTGTTTCTATTGGTAAAAATGCACGAACATAAATTTGTTCCGAGTTAATACAAGGCCTTTGTACCTCTATTTCTCTTTCACTCTCTCTCTGAGAATTCCGCATTGCATGCATATGGAAACTTCCATGGCTTCTTCCATTTCTTTGTTGTTTGGAATTGTTATTGTTGTTGATGTTATATTGTGGATCGATGCATATAGTTCATGCATGGTCGACGTATTCAATTTCGTCGAGATTCGCATTACCTGAATCTGCTGACGTCGCGTCGCATCACCGCACACATTATATTGCTCAGTTCTAAGCAATATTTCAGGAAAAAAATATTTTCAGAAAACCTAACAAAACCACAAAAATATATATATTCTATTTCGGTACCGACAATATTACACTTCATCAACGCAAACTGAAACAGCACAATTAAAGTAAAATTTTAATAAAAAAAAAACGTACAACAATGGACACATTCACAGAATATATATTTTTTATATTACTATTATTATTCCTATATCGTTTCCATACTGTTATTTCTAGTTTAAAGCTTTTTAAAGCGCGCTTCAAATGATCGATTCCAATTAAAAATTCAAACTAACGCGCACATTTTTTCAACTGTCATTAAAATGTGTATAATTTTTTTGAATATCTTTATTTCAATGCAGCAAAAAATTATGCAATAATATAATAGTAAATACTAAATTGTTTTCCGTTATTCCATATTATTTCCCTTTATTCTTCATTTGAATAGCAAATATTTGTAACTAATATTTTTGTATAAAATATGTAAATGTAAAAAAGTCATCATATAAATATATGTTATTACTTTAAGAAATTACTCCAAATAAATTATATCTTAATTTATTAAGTAAAATTATGTATGAAACAAAAAGTTGCATCAAGTATTTTAATTAAATACATTTTAATAGAACTTAAAAATTTTTGAATAAAAATCGTAGTTATAATAAGCTGTTCCACTTGGGACAAAATTTATATATTATTCATAAAATTTATTGTAACTATTAACAATTATTTTTCCATCTTTATTATTTGTTGCCACTTGAAGCGTTATGAAAATTTACTTATGACTAATTTGAAATTTTAAGTGCACTTGATGACCAAGGAAAAGTTACTTCAGATATTAATTGCTGATAGGAATATCTGAAGTGTAGTTCTCCTGGTATCAATACTTTTTCCGCAGATTATTGTGTAATGGTTAAGCGGAACGACTGTTCGAAAACGATATTTCGGAATTCCCTTTGTTAAAGTGGAGACGTTTTCGAGGCGCGGTTCTCCTTCGTTTGAGGATTATTTTCCCCGAAGCAAAGATACGCTGATTATCTCCGGCGCAGAGGAATACCTACAGTTTCCCTATCTTTTGTATTAAGCCGTAACGAGACGGTGATTAGCGTTTATTAGCGCGCCCTTATTTTCACTTCACAACATATTCTTGTGATTATTCCCTCGGGACAACGCTTGAAATACATTTATCCTTCAGTTTATGCATATTTTTTTTCGTATTGTTCTCTCTATTTTTGTTTGCTATACCTCCACCAATCATTATGTCCCCGTTGCGCAGGATGCGAGCGCACCGGAACGAGACAGTGTTTAGATAACAAAAATTGTCTCGGGAGCAATTAAAAGCGCGAATTCCCTAAAGCTATTCGATTTAGGGCAGACGCCAAACTGACAAAGAGTGAGATGGAGAGAGAAAGAATTTTCTGTTCGAAAGTTTGCATAAAACGATTGACAGAGATTGAGCTATTCAATTACCGCGACAGCACGGAAATACCATGAAATACAATGTGATGGATTTTTATAGAAAAAAAGCATCGATGATGGACCGGGGTATGAGCATTCACCAAATTCAAGTAAAAAATAATGGAAAATCAACGAAATTTGTGTCTCAAAACATGTGCAACTTTATTAAACAAAATTTCATTTCGCTGCGCAATGTGTGTTTTGCATTGCATAAGAAGCGCACACATAAATATGTAGAGTTTGCGATGGAGCTACTCTTTCATTTATCTAATATGAAAACGTGAAATGGATTTCATTATTCGTGGTTGCTCCGCAATAACCATGTTACGTAATTTGCGTTGATGTATGTATGTGGATGTTGGATGTTTATACGGTTTATTTCCATTTTTAATATAAACTTTGTTCTGTTCGGCGGATGAATTTTTACGAATAAAATCACATCAATGCCAGGCATATCTCGTTCCTCGCTTCGAGGGTTGGGGATGAAAGTTTCTGATTTTTAATTCAAAATTAAAGTATTATGCGATATATTTCAGAAAACGCAAACCATAAATGCTTTAATTATTACATATATTTGTCAATTTTTTAAAGTTTTTAAAATATTACGAGAGAAAACGAATTTTCCATAAAATAAAATTCAATAATGGAAAACACTAACTTTACTTGTAACTTTACATATATCCATCATGTTTTTATCCCTCTCACACTCATTTGCTCTCTTTGCATATTATATAAATACTTTAATTTTATTTATGCTAAAGAAATGAAAAATCATGAAAACATGTCAAACTTGTAGCAAAAGTTTGGGCGGAAAAAGATGTGGAGAATTTGATTATTTATTATTTACTAATTTACTAATCGTTTCATAAAAATAGGACAAAGTGAGAATACCTGTAGGAATCATAAACAGTTAGAGAATGTGTTATTAAGAAATCTATAGCAAATTAATTTAAATTGATTTATCTTATATTATAAATTCATAATAACGTGAACAAAAAAAAATTAATTTTAATATCTCAAATATTATAATTATTATAATAATAACACAAAATTAAATAATAAATATTGTAATAACGCACAACATAAACGTATTCAAATTAAATTATATGAAGCAAATTTATTGCACTGAAAATATTAATAAGAAAAGAAGACATCATCCATCTCCAATCAATATTTCAAGGTGTTCCAGTTTCCCTTTGGAATTAATTCATTCCGTCGCTTGTTCCGCCCATTGTATCATTCTCATTTCTCATTCATCCGCTGTATTATTTTTTATCCGCGATTATTTTATATTATGCAGATACACACATAAAAAAGTATATATATTTTTTTGTCGCTGCGGCTTTATTAAATTGATTACGAAATTTTAAGGATTAGGGGGCGTAGGATTATGTTTTAAATTTATGTAAACCGATATTTTATTAATGCAAATAATATACGGCTTTTGCATGTAACGAATACACAAGAGATGTATATTGATATAGTATACATTTTATTTTAATTTAAAATATGAAAAATAAAGAAAAAAAGATATTAAAACAGACGTATTATATGTTAAATAAACGTATTCAATTTCGATTTTATTTAAATTTGATTTTTTTTTAATATTATTGATCTACTTTATACAATATTTATATAATATTGATGAATGAAAGACATGTATTTTTGTTATTATATATTGCTTAAATCAAAATAGTAGTTTGTGGATATGTGGTTCTACACTATGCCATCTTATTTTAAATAAAAATGATTTGGTTTTTGTTATTTGTTTGTAGAATACTGATTAATAAGTCATACATTTTCTTAACATCCTTATTATTTATAATCTATTTTATAAGAAAAAAAACATTCAGTAAATGACGGTTAACTAAATTTAATTGGACATCGCCCGTTGACAATTTTCCTTTAGGTATTGAATCTCAATACTGCAGTGTCATCTGCATACGTTGTAGCCCTTAAGAGCATATATATAGTGCTACCTTGCGGTACACCTGACACAATTCGATACAATTCGTCTCTACATCGTACACTTTCAATTGAAATAATCTTTCATTATAAATTTCTGAGCGTTTTGTTCCATACAAACGGTTATCTGGAAAATCTTCAGTTCCTGGGCAATGGAATAAGTGCTTGCATGCCGGTCCGACTCGACGATTTTATCAAAACGCTCAGAACTTTTTACTTCACCTAATATTAACTTGCTCGAAGGTATCGTGTTGACAACGAAATCCAAATTGGTGACTTGGTTTTAGTTCGTTATTCTTTATGACAATTTTCAGCCAATTAATTAAAAACTTTTGACTTATAAACTAGATGATTTTATATCTTTTGAGCTTCGATATTAGGATAGTTTGAGCTATTTTCCATTAACAGAAAAAGTGTTTAGTTGGACATTCTTTTAACGTTCTCTCGAGTTCTTTCTAATGGATGTGGTAGATGGTTCATTGCTTCTAGACTACTAACCATGTTCTTTCTGACCAGGCGGGATTCAATTTTGGGGTTGCATAGTTTTTCTGGTCGACTTCCACAGAGAATAATCCGTGTCTTCCGTTGCCATCAGATTTTGAAGAAAATCTTGTGCCGATTGTTTTTTTTTTAGCTTATTCGTAGCTTCGTTTAAATTTGCTTTATCCGTGGCCTCGAATTTTGCCATATTCTACAAAGTTTTCAGTTTTTCGCAATTTTTTTTTAATAAGTAATGTGTTTCTTATTTTGTACGTTGTGGAATTGATTTCTACGATGTGTGTTGCTTTTATAAGGTAATTTGTACTACTTTTGATCTGATACTGAGAATATTTATGATTAAATTGTCGTGTAATTTCTTGCTACTCCTTGCTACAGATCACATTAGGGACTATTGGTCATCCAATGCGTTGGTTTGTTGTGTCCAACCATTATTATTATAATTGTTATTATTAATATAGTGTATTACCGAACTAGAGACATCCACGGCGTCTCTTAGTCATATTATATTAATATATACATCAGCATAAAGGATTTCCGATTCGGTACAGTTAATGTAAACCAGTGGACCAAGCGTAAACATTCCCATCGATACTCCTATACCTTTACTCCGAATTCAAGTCCTTATTATAAACAGATAATTATCATTACTCGTCCAATCGTAGTCAATCATCTTTTTCATATAAACAAATGCATATGATTTTGTCCCGGTCTTATAATAAACAAAATCACTAATGCCTTATCCCGTGGGAACGGTTAATCATCAATATATACAAGCCCTACTCCCAATCACAACTCCTTTGGAAGTAGAATTAATATTTAGAATTAGTCTCAGTAAAACGTTAATATGATGAGCATAGTCTCAGTAATACCTTAAAATTATGAGCATATTCTCAGATGAATCTTAAATCGACCAAGTAACGAATAAAGTTATGTAAAACCAAACGAATTTCATTAAATTTCCAACAACTGAGATTTTTTATATATTATGTTGATCAAAAACTGCTGTATTTTAAATTGTAGGTTTATGGAGTTGTGGTTCCTCGAGTATCTACTGTTTGTCCATTTTTTTAAATATAATTTTTGTTTTTGTTATTAAAGTTTGTATAATACTGATCAATAAAACATGCATTTGTGTGTACTTTTAAATTTGTTTCATATATTTCTTAGGGATCTATTCTCGAGTATGTACATTTTTCTTATATTTTTTTTAAATTAAATAGATATAATACTAATCAATATAACATATATTTTTATGTTAATTTAATTTTAGTTTCAGTTATTCTTCGAGTTAGTTTCAGTTATTCTTTTCCCTATTTTTTTTTCAAATAATATCGATGTAGTTCATTTATTTTTATAATACTGATAAATGAAAGACATACATTTTTGTTATTTTATTTTGATAACGAACTGATTAATGTAAATATGTATGTGATTTTTGTTTGTCTTATTTCTTAAATAATAATATTGCGGTTTATGTAATTATTTGTATAATTATTATTTGGGTTTGGATCACGTACGTGAAAGAACGAAGGATTTACTCCGAGAATTCTCAATTGGTCGCTTCATTTTCTTCGGGACATTAATAAACTTTGCCTTTCCCAATTTTCCTTTAAGCACATAATATAACTTTTGATTTATTGTAGGAAACCCGCAACTACAAGCCGAGTTATTTGTCGGAATTTAAATGAAAGAAACTTTCCACTTTCCTTCGCCAATTCCAGCCGAACCGCGTCAGAACCGAATGCTCCCCCTTACCTCACCCCTGTAAACCACTCCACGAACGGTCCAACGAAAACTTCGGTTTATCCGCGCCGCGAAAACTTCCACCCTCGCCTCTGGGTCTCTTTTGCAGCACGGAAAATTGGAATGGGTAGGGAAAGCGATTTGAAATTCGCCCGATCGCCAATTAAAATAGCTAATATTTATTGTGTAAAAGGGTATAAGGCGGACGCGCGCGTATTTGCGCGAAATTCGGTTTCGCTCTGCGCGACTGCTGTTGCTGTGTTGCCCAACTAATAACTAATTTTCGCGCAAAACCGCATTCCGAGTTTAATGAACAACTGCTGCATTAAACCAATAAAGCTGTCGCAAAATCTCGTTTTCCAGTTTCACATTTATTCTTCTTACTACATTTTAACACTTATAGTTCTATAAGTTAGTTTACATTAAGTTAGCTTATTTTAGCTTGCATTAGGTTATATCTGGTTGGGTTAGATTTGGTTAAGTTACGATAGTTTAGTTTGGGTAGAGTTTTAATTATCTTATGTTAGTTTTAATTCGTTAATATTTTCTGCTTAGAAAAATGTGGTTAATTTATTATATATAGTATCGATAAGATTTTGAATAAATTACGTTAGCTTAGATTATACTTAATTATAGTGGGTTAAATTTGGTAAAGTGATTTAAGTTTATTTGATTGAAGTTTGGTTAGTTTGTCTCATAATGGGTTCAATATGATTAAGTTGAGTTATGTTAGCTTTGGTAAGTTTTACTTAAGTACAGTTATTTCATCCTGAGATACATTTAAGATATATTATTGTTAGGTTAGCTTAGGTTACGTTAACTACATTATATTTTTTATTTTTCCATGTAATTGAACTGAACTTTTTCTATAGAAAGGAATACAAAAAAAGTAATTAATTACTGCAATCTAATTAATAAACCATCTTATCCCATTAAAACCGTAATTGAAGTGAGGACTCTCATATTCCCGCTTTTGTGTATACCAAGATATAAAAAGAAGAGAAACCTTCAATATTCTTTTGTATCACGAAAAAAGATGAAAAGGTGCCCTTTCGCAATACTTTTTATCATCTTTTTTATGCTCTCTCGCAATTTTTTTCGTAATTTTTGACGCTCGCACGAAGAATGAGGAAAATTTATTGCGTGCGTAAATTCGTGAGTGAATTAACAGCGACGAAGTGCCCCAAAAAATATAGTATAGAGAAATTCGGATGGCAAACGCTGTTTGCGCAAACTTAATTCGGTGGAAATTGCGAATCAATTGCGTCGCACGTTACGTGATTGTCGGCCGGATTAAATTTCTTCGGTAGCGTGGGCCGCGGGAAATCCGCAAACGGTTACATAATTTTTCCGAGTGGAAAACGTGCCCATTGTTGTTTGATGTGCTTCAAATTCGCGTCAGCGTTTTCCC
This sequence comes from Nicrophorus vespilloides, assembly GCF_001412225.1. Classification (NCBI taxonomy): domain Eukaryota; kingdom Metazoa; phylum Arthropoda; class Insecta; order Coleoptera; family Silphidae; genus Nicrophorus; species Nicrophorus vespilloides. The sequence continues at coordinate 109,656 of NW_017096573.1, forward strand.
AGCGTCGTCGTCGTCGCCGCAGTCGTAGCCTCAGACTCTTCCACTTTCAACGAAAGCGTCGATCCTTTTAGAATCGAATATAGATTTATGGGTATCGGAGCAGTTTTACATATCCTTCTTGCTTGCACACACGTATACACATACACACACAAACTTCCCTCCTTCAACTTCTACCCACGAGAGATGTAAACGTGTAACCGATTTCTTCACATGGATTGATGGCATTAGGGCCCATTTTCTGTCCACCCCGCTTCAACGTTCAAATCGCATATTTCCCGACGTGGAGGCGCGAAAAACCGGATGAACAGTTTTTACCGAATCCAAAATCGGTCGCTTATTTCATCAAAAAAAATCGCTTATTTCATACAGGAACTGAAGTTTTTAACCGACCATGCATGCCTCGCGCGACTGCTTTATCGTTTTAATACCAGTTTTGTTCATTAACGCGGAACGCGGTTTTCCGCTTCCCAAAATTAGTTATTACCTGGGCACCGGTTGGCTTTCGAAAATGTGAACTTAAAATAGAAAAAACACTGGATTCCGTCTACATACTAAACATACCTTAAAAAAAATAATACTTTTAAACATTTTTTAAAAGAACTTTCTGCACAAATAAAATACAACTTCATTCAAAGTATATTACATAATTTTAGGTTAAATAAAATGTCGAGCAGAAAAACTTATTATTATAGGAAAATATGATAATATGAGAAAATTTTATTTTATTTTATTTATTTTTACAATAACTATCATTATTAATAAAATTAAATTATTTTGTCTTATAAAATGCAAAAAAGTTTAAAAATAGTAAAGACTTCTTCTGGAATGACAAAATGCAGACATAATTATTGGTTAAATTGTAATAAATGATACAATTTATAAAAATAATAGACTAAAATGAACTAAATTATTTTGGATTAAAAAAATATGAACTTTAAAAAAATAATCATTATTAAATTATTATTAAATCATATTAAACAGTTTTTAAAGGAATTTTATTGAAAAATAAATACATCTAATTCTTTTTTCATACAATATACTTGATACATAATCATTACTTGAAACGAACCATATGAATTATATAATAATTGATTATGATATTAACGGAAGTAGTAACATCGCTATGGTCAGGGCCTCGCCAATCATGGGCCCCCAATCAGAATTAGTTCATCACTCCGTTCATTTTTGTATTTATGAATATCTGAAATTTTATCCCCCGCTCTCAGATAAACATAAATTATATGGATGTTGCCTTGCCGCTCACATGTATGTTTTTTGGATGTTACCCTGCCCCCTAACCACACATTTTTTTAATGTTACCTCCAAAATGTGTGTCACACTCCATATTTATGCCTGGGACGGCACTGAACTGATGTACGTTTTTAAGAAGTAATTGCATCGGTGTGCTTCGGATAAATGAATTTTAATATTTCAAAAGTGAAGTGGTGCCATCTGTGCGAACTGTTGCAACCAATTTGGCACGCCATCTATCGGAAACGTGTCGTCAACCTAATTGAATTTGAAAATGCGACTGTGCGCGATCGGATTAAAAATGATTCTCGTCCTATCTAAAAAAACCATTCCACATCACACCCTTCCAGCACCCCCATCAACCAACATTCGCTCCCTATTTATTTCGAGCGCGACTAATTCCCAATAACTAAACGAGCGGTTATTGGGGCTACGTGTTTGTTTATTTTTGTTAGTCTTTATCATCGTTTAGCTTTCCCCCCCGTCATTCTCGTCCTTCCCCACCACAAACCCTCAAATGCAGGTTGAGGAGAGGGTCGAAGGGGTGATCCGGAGTCTCCCTCGTGACCGGAACACTAATTCGATATTCGAGAACCCCTCTTAATTCTCCACATTTTCCAACGTGCGCACACACTCAAACATATATACACACGCACACACAAACACAACCGTAGATGGGGTACTTTTGTGGGGTCATCGTATGCCACAGTCCACCCACTTTTATTGATATATAGCGTACACAGAGTAAGCTCTGCTCCTCACTCACCGCTCTCCACTTCACTCCTTTTTTTTATTTTTTAGATTATTTTCACCCCATACTTTTCCCTTTTTTCCTGCTTTTTTTATGCACTTGCGTTCTTCCACTTCCTCCTCTTTTTATTTAAAGGTTTCAATTATAAATGGTCGGTTTAACGGATCCCGACGACGCAATTTATACGCAAGAAGAATTCCGACGTGATCCAAATTAATAACAATCCACCCTCAACTCCTTTACCACTGCTGCTGCTGCTGTGATCTTTTTTGTTCGCTTCCACTTTTCTTTTATTTTCTAAATTTATTTATGCCTTCTTAATCGCAATAATTCGCATTTTATTAGGACCGTCCCCTCCTTTCTTTCTTTCTTTTTCCCTCTTTTTGGGCACTTCCAAAACAATCATTGGTCGGAAGCGAAATCGATAGGGAAAGAAGCGATGGCCATATCAAGTTCCCGTAAAACGGTAGTATTTCAGCTTGAAAACTCTATTCCCAGTACAAATGACCCGCAGGTCAGTTCGTAGGCGATTGCGAACCGGATCCCATCCCTGGGACTCACATACACATATATACATTTTAACGCAGGACACGAGAAAAGAAATACGTACAAACTCAAATACACAGAAAAAAAAACTAGGACATATATAAAACAAAAATCGTATGCAAAGGAGGCTTTTAATTCTACAACCCTAAATTATCCACCACGTTTTATTTTTATAAATATATGTATTTACATCAGTTGATTTTACAAAATACGCAGTGAAATAAAACAAACAAATTGGGATCCAATTACGTAAGGATTTTTTTCACCAATTCGTAACGAAATTTCTCGCGGATTTTTGTTATACTCGCGTAATTGTAATTAAATGCGCGGAATGCAAACGTAGCAGGTCTTTTTTAAGTCAGCTGCGGAATGTTTTTATTTTACTTTGCATTCTTGATAATTATCCCGTTTTCATGTCTATATACGTGAGTAGAGGAACGAAGCAGAAAATGTATTCGTTGCCAGAGCAGAAGCCCCACGTTATGTACGGATATTTCGACTTGCTCGTTTTGTGCATTTACCGTGTTTCTCTTGAGAAAATAACGGCTATTTCACAATTTCAGTTAACAAGAAATAAAAACAAAGATATAAATTATTTTTCTCTTTGTACGCTGAAGCAGTCAATGCTATATTTTAATTAAAAATAAAACTTTACTTAAAACTAATTTAGTTGATGAAGTTTATTTAAAGACATTAATATTTTTTATTTACATCAAATATTTTAGGGGCGACGGATAGCCGAATCGTTAAGTCGCTCACGACACAGTGAACGCCGATTCGATTCCAGCCATGCCAAGCCTTTTGTGAGATGCCTCGGTGCTTGCAGCAATAGGGCCAATATTCATCATAAATGGACAATGGTTCAGCAGTGGACCTCCAACCAAGTCGATAGACAATGACAGTGTTAAGGATAGCAGCAGATACACAGACAAAGGGAATAGTGGAATCGCAGAGCATCTATATACTACTGAAGTTAACCTACAAAAAAAAAATAATAGTAAAAACAATAGGAAAGTTTACCAAAAACATATGTAAACCGCCTTCCAAAAAGTTAGCAAAAGTTGAAATCGAATACTGCTGTAAATATGTTATTAATATATCTATATTAAATGCAGCAAAGAAATGAAGTGTGTATTATTATATTATACATAATAAGACATAGCAATTGCACATAAAATAGTTGAAAACGCGACCTTGAAAATTTTCCGTCCGCATATAGTTAAATTTCTGAAAATTGTCTTTTGAAGTCATAAATATATAAGTAAATATAGAAAATTTCATTGAAATTTGTCGAGGCGGTTAGAGGATATGATTTTTTTTTAACGAAAAGTAACACATTTATTTTTTTACAAATCATTTCAAATACATTTAATTTTATTTTTAAATTATTCTCTTTGTAAAATGGAATGAATGTCACTTTAACTTGTTAGTTACCCAAACTAACGTAACTAAACCTAAACTAATATAAGATGTTACGAAATTACCTAAAACAAGAGTTATTTGAATATATTCATTATGATTATTTTCTTATGATGAAGAAATTCTATATAGCTGGATTGAAAACTTCTGAATTAGTTTGCTATTCTAAACAATTGACGGCTTGGTTCATATTCTGACAGATAATATTGGTGATAGGTGGATTAAAGCGATATCAAATGAGTTGAACTTCGTTGCGGATAGATGGCGCGAACATCGTTTAATATTCCCGAAACTGCGGGAAATCGAAAATCGCAGTGCTGGAAATCTCCGGCTTCGGCCTCCAACACTAATTGATGATCAGATGCACATCTGTTACTACGGCAATGCATAAATACCTAATTAGAGATGACACGCACTCCCGATGTCAATTAATATTCCCGTTTGTAACCGACAGATTGGAATCCCAAATGCTCTCCTACTCTCTCTATTAATAATTCCAGAATGAAGCCTGGATTCTGTTCACTTCTCATTAGATTTCCATTACTCTTTTTTTTTGTTTTCGTTTTTGCCAAATCTTTTGACCGAAACTTAATTACTGTAATTATACCACCAAGACATTAAATTTATTACATATTTTTTTTCTTCCTTACATCTTCTTTTCGTCTCCTCCTACCTTCTTAGTACGGCGAGAATCGGTCTTCGAAACCGCAGCACTCATCTCCCCACTCGAGTGGAGTGGTGGAGCAGATTTTCGCGTTCCGGAAAATCCCATATAAGCCTTTCAGAAAAATGTGCGAATCGCTCGCTCACTCGCACGCACCGCTCCCTATCGGAAATTGAATATTCACGTGCAGAACATAAAAGGAAAAAAGTAATCCCATCGGTTCTCTCACATCCTAACTGCAGTTGGTAGTCGTGTAAGAGCTACAAGTAATTGCATTACCAACTTAAATATATTAATAACACTATATTTAATAATTATAGGTGTTTATTTTTTTTTATAACTTTGGCGACCCTTAATGTAGTCAACCATCTTAAATACATTCAGTTATTATAGTGAAAAGTTATTATTATGTCACACTTATTTTTAATGCCATCCATCTTTTTATATATATATTATATGTGGAAGGTTGCACAGATTATCCTCATTCCAAAACCTGGAAAACCAACTGATGCTGTCACTTCCTACAGACCGATCAGCCTTCTTTCGGTCTTCTCAAAACTTTTTGAGAAGCTGCTGCTACGCAGATTACGACACTGGCTACTGGAAAACCATATCATACCTGACCACCAGTTCGGTTTTCGTGTTCGTCACGGTACTGTGGAGCAGGTACATTGTGTAGTGGACGAGATTAGCAGAAGTCTTGAGGAGAGGAGATACTGCTCCGCTGCTTTCCTGGACATATCTCAGGCTTTCGATAGGGTGTGGAATGAAGGGCTGCTATACAAAATTAAGAAGTGCCTTCCCCACGTATATTATTCCATCTTTAAATCATACTTTCAGGTCAAACACAATGACGAAATGACCACTCTACGACCGATCAGTTCTGGAGTCCCTCAGGGAAGCGTTTCCGCGTGCGTACACCTCAACAAGTCACTGCGTCCACGTTTACTGATGACACTGCAATCATGGCATCGCACACTGACCCAACAACTGCTTTACAAATGCTCCAAGCTAGCCTTATTGACATCGAAAACTGTCTAAAAAAGTGGAGAATTATTTCTAACGAGGCTATGTGACGGTGCATGTGACGGTGCATGTAACGGTGCATGTGACGGTGCATGTGACGTATACTATGCGTCGACAGACCTGTCCTCCAGTCCTATTAAACGGATCCACACTGCCTCAGGCAAATGAGGCCAAGTACCTTGGCATGAACTTAGATCGACGCCTTACTTGGAAAACACACATAGCAACCAAGAGAAAATGTCTCAATCTGAGGGCTAGGAAACTGGAGCGGCTAATAGGAAGACACTGTTGCATATTAACAGAAAACTAAGTGCTCCTCTATAAATAAATTCTAAAACCGATATGGACCTACGGCATTCAGCTTTGGGGATCTGCCTGTAACACCAGTATTGATATAATACAGAGATTCCAGTCCAAAACGCTGAGGAAAATTACCAATGCTCCATGGTTCTTCACAAACGATGGCATCCATAAGCAAGCTAACATCAGATTCTTCAAGTAAAAAATAGCAAAGGATAGCACAAGATACCATAATCGGCTAGAGAATCACCCAAACCAACTGGCTACGGACCTGATGCATACTGCAGATAATCGTCGAAGACTGAAGAGGTTTAAACTGCAAGATTTACCAAACCGATTTTAATTATTGATTATTAATGTGTGCAAGTGCATAAATAATTTTCGTATATGTGAAGTGGGGTTGCTGGATCATCTCTTCATTAATTATTATTATAGTGTCCTTTTTTTAAATTTACTTTTACCACATTCATAAGGCTTTAAAAATATTAAATTAAAAAAAAAATATTAAGTCAGTTCTAAATGATATTAAATTAATTAAATAATAAGATTTAATCTATGTTTTTGTAATAATAATTTGTTCTAGTTTCTAAATATTTAATAAACGGGTCATTTTGACCCATAGGTAGTACTTGTGTTTTATTTATTTTTCCGTAGTAGTTACGCGTTAAATACATTTATGACACTATATTTAGTTAATATAGGGGACTTTAATTTCTTTTTCTGAGATTTACGCACGGCCTTGTCTACACACTGCGTGGTTTAACGTGTATGTTAAGCACGGTGCGAATGCAGCATTACAGTTACGGTTGGTTGTTATTAGTATTTTGAGGTGCCATTTATCAGAGTAGTTTAATGTCATCTTCAGCTCACTGGTCTCTCATAAAAATGTTATAATAGGGACGTGCTCCGTATTCGAAAGTCTCGCACGGACACGTACCAAACTCTAATATCCTGTCAGAGAAATATATAACATTGGCCTTCATGCAGGAATTATCCTCAGAGTTGTGCACGATAAAAGAAAATCGGTTAAAAAAGAAAATTACAAAATTTTGATTTTTTTAGTTATGATCTTTAGCAATTAGAATTTCGATTTTTTTAGTATTTTTTTTTTAAATTTCCAATTGTTTTTTTTGTAATTGTCATGTAATGCGTTTATTATTATTTTATAATTCTGTTTTTCTCATTTACAATTCCAATTATTTTTTTTCTGAATCTTTAATTGCCTTTTCAATTAAATTTTTCAAATTGCATACATTTTTGTTGTTTACAATAAAATTTTTCTTGAAATAATGAAAAAAATTATGATGTTTTTAATTAAATTTTTTAAATATTTTTGTGATTTTCGTATTCGTAAATTTAGATTTATGGTATATTCACCATTTTTTGTCGATTTTGTCGATTTACATTTAGAGTTATACAATATATTAGATTGATGGCAATAATACATTAGTTCTGCAAATAATGAAAAAAATAAGAAGTTAACTCGTTAATTGATGTAGATAATTGGCGACTTGAGGAGACATTTAGTGGAGTTTTAAAAATAATATCTTTGAATGAGTTTCCCCTTTGGGCCTCCGGGGAAACGAAGAAAATCCATTCAAAACTTCCCGAGTTTTATCTCGAAAATGAGCGTCAAAACAAGAATTTGATGAAGAAAATCGGTGAATCTGTTACAGATTAAAACAACAATCACGATTAAACCCTTAATTATACAAAAAAAATAAATGGATTTCAGTTCGTATACAAAATATTTACCTTTCAGTTGAATTACGTACCAAATGCTGTTGCGGCTCTTTGTATTTATTTTGTTGGAATTTGTTGTGCTTTTCGATTAAATGAAGTGGAAATGATAGGAAAATGTATCATGGAGCGTGTATTAAGGGAAGCAGAAAATAGCGAGGCAAGTGTTATTATTATTGTTGATGGTGCGTCGGTTGTTATTGTTACCCTTCATTCTTTTTCTGTACTTCTTCCAACCCTCCGGCCACAATCGATGCATAAAATCCGGTGGTAAATTGTATGCTAATCATACCTTTCTGTATATTTCCGTATGAATGAATGAATCGCAGTATGTGGTATAAATAATTTTCGAATTACAATATTTTAATCAAATTTAGGCACTTTTTTTTATTATTTTTTATTAGACCTACTTTTTTGGCAATAGTCGTAAATTATTTAAAAATTATAATTGATTTTTTTTTATTTCATGTTAAATATTAGCATTAATATATTAATATATAATAAATATTAGTTAATTAGCATTAAAGTTTCAAATATGGATATTGTAGAGTAATTAAACAAATTGAATTAGTTTCAGTGGATATTAATAACTACTTTGGTAGTAATTTAAATTGAAGTTTTTTTTTGTAATATTAAAGTTGCAAATATGGGGACTGTAATTAAACAAATTGCATTTAGGTTTAGTGAAAATTAGCAAGTATCTGGTTGATGTATTGGCTTTGTAATTCGTTCAAGTCATGGGTTATTATTGCATTTAAAAGTTTGACAGAGTTAAACACATTTTCCACGTTGACTCGCAGTAAACTTTAAATCATTTAACGTCTGGAACGCTCTCTGTTCTACCCGTACTCTTACATTATACATACTTTTTTTTCTATATTCTCCGTTGCCTCTTTACGTATTTTCGCTTTCTTTTTTCTTTTGCCACTTCTTGCTAAGCTCCTTATAAACTTTCTTGGCTCATTAGCCTCGAAGGTTTCTCCTCAAGAAAAGGCGACACTTTTTCTTTCATCCTCATCCTCCTTCTCAAAACGAATATATGTTAAGAGATGGAAGGACAAAAACTTAAAAAAAAGTTAATATAATAAAGCGACTTTTTGTAATTACGGAAGAATCGATTCTGGATTTCCAAGAACTGAAATGCGAATCGTACGGAGATGGTTGTAGTAATTCATTAGATTTCGAAGCTTTTGACACGTCTCGCAGCTGAGAAAACTTTCAGATAACAAAAGTTACTGTTTGCAGAATGCAGGACAAAACGACAAAGGTCGATGGAAAAACGCGCGCAAAAAAAATGTAGCATTTCCTTTCACCATCCATCACCAATGATCTTAACAAACAAACAAAAAAGAAAAGTAAATATGTTGGAAAGGAATCGCAATTCTCGCATTTGACTGCAAAAAAGAAGAAGAAAAATACGATAAGTTTCGTAAAAGTTCCGATATTGATGGCTTCAAAACTACAATGACACGATTTCAGTTTGAAACCTCCAATCTCCTGCTGACAGACGTCGAATGAATTCATTTTCATTCATCTATAAATTTCCAATTTAATATCGATTTTATCAACTTATTTTTTATTCTTAAATATTGTTTAAATAGACTCTTTTTTTGCAATTATTTTTTTTTTACTTGCAGTTATTTCGACTTCGCTACTCATGTAAGATTCAATTTATACTACCGATTTTTATTTAATGTTCTGAGAATAGAACTTATTTCATTTTTATATACATTTTTAAATTATTCTATAGTTTCAACCGTGATTGAGATTACATAGATAATTATAGTAATCAAATATTTTAATTATAAAAAATAGTTTATGCTTGAAAATATGCACAAATTTGAATAAAATAAATAGTTGGAACAATAATTACAATTATCAAAAAATGTATCAAAATGAAAAGAAATATTCAATGAAATCAAAAACAATATATTTTATATATAAATAATATCATTTTGAACAGTAAATTTCATATACAAATAAATTTACATAATTTTGATTAAGAAAATTAAACGATAATAAAATTGTATAGATTTTATTTTCTTCTTAAATTATTGGAGTTTCATTAATTTTTTGATTCAATTTTTGTTTCAAAACTTTATAAATTATTCTATTTTTCATTTTCTAGTAATTATAAAAACAAACTTTTTTAACTACGTTTTACATGACAATTTTCATTTATTTAAATTAGTCAAAAACAAATTTTTCTTTACATTTTTATATTAAATTTTCAGTTTGTTCAAATTTGTAGAAAGCGATTCAAAACTATTTCATCCTTTATACGAATTAATGCCATCCAAACTACATTTTAACAAGTCGTTTAAAGTCAAAGTAATTTCGATTATGTTTGCGGAATTTAAATGTTCGCCAATTTTAGGGGGATGCGAAACGTACATCGGAGGATATCGGTAATAAATAATGCTGGAAATTAGATCAGGCAAAATAAATGGAACGGAATAAATTCCCGGCTCAATAATGCCCATAGATGAATGCATGCATGTATAAATTCACATACGTAAACGTAATTTTCCTTGTGTATATTTCTTTCCTACTCGTGTTTCCAATTTCCTTTCTCTTCAATTCAATTTATATATCACGCGTCGTCCTGTCTCGATTTATTACTTCGAGCCATTCGATTTTTTTTACTTTACACATTCACCCCACCTCACAAAGCAAATGTGTTTTTATTAATTCCGCAATATTTAATTATTTCAATAACCGAAACTAATAGATGCATCAAGAATAAAACTGAACTTTTAATAAAAATACTTTTTCGATCATCGTATTTTGATGATAAAGTTAGTGGAATTTGCAATGTCGAATTAATTAGTTTGTAATAAATGAATTTGCAAAACTAAGGGTTTCGAGTGGAAAGAAACAAAGATATGCTTATTGAATTAGTTTCCTTCTTCCGCTTCTGTTTTTGCATCTCTTTTTCCCTATTATTTTCCGTTTGTTCTCTACATTTCTTTTCTTATTTCATTTTTGTTTTGTTTTCTGCAGCGCTCTTCTGTTTCTCAGGGGGGATTAATTGTTTCGAAGAAGTTTCGTGCGTTACGAGTGGAGAAGTTTAAAGAAGTTTTGCGGCTCGTCGCACGGGGCTCAGATTGCAACAATGAAGAACTACCGGTGGAATGCCAATGAAGTCGGACGAGGGCACTCTTCGTCCGCACTCATTTCGAAGGCTTCAACAGGGAGCGAAAGAAAAAGTTTCGTGTATTTTTTATGAAAGCTAGCTGTATACTTGAGGTCTAATTTAATTTTATTCGAGAACGGGCACATTCCCGTTTATACCGCAAACACTTCGTGTTAAATGACTTTTTATATGATCGCAAAATCTATTTAACATGCACTTTACTTTTGCACTGCGAATAACTTGAGTAATCGTTTTGTTATAATTTGTGTAGATGTAGATGCCGTTTTATGCCGTTTCACACTGTTTAAAATTTGACAAACAAAAGTATCAAGTACACCAACTAAATTAAAGTACAGTAGGTAGTCATGTTGTCATCGTAAATTATGTAATAATTTATATTATATAACAAGAAACTGAATATCTTTTACTGGTTTCAAGTAAATGAATGTCTGCAAAATTTTGTTATCTACAACAGTGTTTCTAAAACTATTTGGTCCGCGACCTATTGCACTTAAAAAAATTAAAGAATAATCGCCAAATATTTTTGACGATCTACATAACAGTATTCTGTATTGAATATTGAATAATGAATAATAAATATATTTTTAAAATTTGATAAATAAAGAGAAATATTTAGGTCTATAACCCCAAAATTAACCCCAATCAAATTTTATAAAGAACAATTATCAAAAAAAGTCAACTGACCATAATTCTTTCTGTCCTAATAAATGAACATTATTTTGTAATTGGTTTGAAATAATTGATAGGATTATTTTTTTATAATTACTAAATTATATGTAAGGGATATGTTAAATAAAATGTTGTTCATACAGTAATATAGATAGATGTATTATTTTTGAAATAAGTATATACAAAAGTAAACAATTTCGTAAAGAAATGAGTTATCACTTAATATGTACACGGTTATTTTTTTAATTGATTATAATTTATATCACACTACACTTTTAATAATGATTACATTTACTGTTGATCCGTGGCCTCGATGGAATCAGGCGAAAGATCAGTTTGGGTTTGTGCTCCAACTGACTTAACATCTTTGCATTTGAGCTGTGGCGAGCCTACACAGAAGGGCGTCTCAAACTCTTCGTGTCTTGCAGGATAACCATCCGCTGTGTGCCTAACGGAAGGGGTGAAATGCCCGTAAGCCAGAAGCTCGGCATCTCTGCTCTGCGAGGGCGCTGAATTTGGGGAGGCCCTGGCGTAGGGTAGGGTGCGGTAGCAGGATGGGAAAAGGGGGGCGGACGTGTTCAAAAGTCCGACAGGATTCAGGTGAACGTCGGCGGTGAGTCGATAGTTACATCCCTTTTCGAGGAAGTCGCATTCTGTTTCATCTTGCCCGTCTCCTCCTTCGCGTCTTCTTCCTGTATCGTTGATGAGGTCAGGGTTCTGCTCCAATTGATAACAGCTCAAGAGTGGAGGATTGTTTATTGGGATCATAACCGAAGGGTTCATCTCGTTACTGTATATCAGAGCTTGCTGCCTGTCCATTAGCGTTACGTTGCTGCTCTCTTTGGAGATGTCCGAGTATTCGTCAACGCTGTCTTGGAAGAAGCTGTCTTTGGTGGAGTTGCTGATGATCAGGTTGCTGCTCTCCTTGGCCTTCCGTTTTGCAGCTTGACATTTAACTATCGAGAGGATTAGGGCTACGCAGATGATCAAGAAGGATATTCCCGTGGCCGAGAGTATTATGAGGATAAACTCGAATGGTAAAACGACAACTTCATAATCCGGTTCTTCTTTGAGGACGATGCGTATCGTGTAATTGGATTGTACGATTCCAGCCGCGTTTTCGGCGCTGCAAATGAACGTCCCGTTATCCTCGCGATTCGTATTATAAATGAACAGCTCGCTTTTTTTATCCTCTCCGCCTTCCTCGACGTAGTAAATAAGTCTTGTACCGGGGCTGACCATCGAGTCGTTCTGAAGAATTTGGTCGTGGAAGCGCCACGAGACGTGCGCCTCCGGAACGGCATTAATTTGACACAGAAGGGATACGTTCTTTCCTTCACCGATCTCCAGATAGAACGTAGTCGGGGAGACGTCGGGTAGACAGGCGAGCTCCTTCGGTGGTATCGATTTTAAAGGACGAAGCGCCAGCTTCGACGGACCGCTGCAAACGGGCTGTACCGAATGCGGAACGCTGAAAGACTCCAGCCAACCTCGGAACTCCAGCAGATGACAATCGCATTCCCAAGGATTCCCTTGCAGCTCGACACCTTTTACACCCACCGGGAATCCGTCCGGAATCGTCTTCAACTTGTTTCCATCGAGCCTCAACCACTCCAAACTCTTCAAACCATCGAAAGCTCCATCTTCAACCTCCTCCAACTCGCATCGGCTCATCTCCAAAGTGCTCAAATACCTGAGTTTATTGAAGCCATCTCGCTTTAAAATCCTAATAGGATTCGCGCTTAAACTCAACCTCATTAATGACAGACAATCGGAAAAAGCAGCGGAAGGAACTATTTCTAATCCGTTCTCAGACAAATCCAATTCCACCAAATTAGTCAACCCTTTGAAAGTGTGCTCATCTATCGTTGTGATCTGACATCTTGACAGGTATATCCTTTGGAGATTGATTAACTCCATCTTCGAGAATTTCTCATCCGGAAGATGGCGTAGATTGTTTCCTGCGAATTCTAAGACCTGGGTGCCGGTGTCCATACCTTCCGGTACCACCAGAAGACCACGGTCCGAGCATTCCACCGTTTGCTTGCCGTTCTTCCATTTGCATACGCAGGATTCGGGGCAGCTGCTCACCAAAGATGCCACACAGCACACAATCACAGCCAAAAGAACTCTGAATCTCCTCGGCATTCTGTTACAAGGACATTTGAATTCACATCCTCCAATACAATCTGAAACAAATACAAAACATATGAGTTAAACAATATTTATAACATATCTACAAAAAAATAAAATATTTCTTTATATCTTTCATCCTATTGGTATGTATATGGATAGGAAAAGAAATGCAATGATACTTAAGATAAACATTTTAATAAATATATTAGTATAGAAAAGAATTAATAAACAAAAATTCAAGAAGTGTGATAATAAAATATGATCAATATATTATATATCGAATATATAAATTTAATATAATTTGTAAGTAAAAAAAAATATAAAAGAAGAGATTTGAAAATCTCCTAACATTTAAAGTTAGGATATTCTATAAAAATCTATGTAAACTAGAATTTACATTGATTATTTAAACATACAAAAGTTAGTAAATTTTATGGCACTTATATATTTTGATTTAAATCATAAAATGTTGATATGACTTAAAGTATTAATAAATGCTGAAATAGTTTAATACATTAATAAATAAAAAGTGAATTAAGTTATATTTCAAATTAAAAAAATAAAAATTTATATATTTTTTTAAATTAGATTATATTTTTTTAAAATTGTGATTAAATTTAATAATCTATGTACATATTTTTGAAGACACAATGCTTTAGGACGTTGTTACCGTAAAACATCAAAACTAAACTCGTTTCGCTCGAATCGTTAATTCTCGCAGTTAAAGTATACAGTGAAATCCTTTTATCTAATAAACTTTGAAATAGTTTGTTCAATATAGTTGCATAGATAATAAGTAAATATTTTTTCTACAGCAATATCTCAAATAGTCCGGTTTCGATTAGTCCGGATTGATTATTTTTAATTACGCAAAATAAAAATAAATACAAAATATTTTTATTATAATATCAGAATATCTAATATATTTTCATATGGCTGACAAACTATATGTCTCATATAAGGTATATTAAGAATGCAGCATTAGTATAAAATAATTACAAATTTTAAAAGAAACATATTTGATGAATTAATTGAATAAAATTTTAATATTTACTCTTTAATATTTTCATTCAAATTGTTAAAAAATAATTACCAAATATTGCTAAATACAAAAAAAATATGCTTAATAAACTGCATATCTCATATTAGGTGGATTGCGGATGCATCATTATCATAAAATAACTGCAAATTGTAAATAATACGAATTTTATGAATGTTTATATTATTTGTTTAATAGTTTTATTGATATGTGCAAGGAATTAAAATGTGCATGGGAATCCTCGAGTGGTATTTTCGTGGTGGATGCGGTAAGTGCATTGTGACTGAGAGCACAATGTTGCAGTCAACATTACGTACGCTTTATATACTCTTTTATACGCCCTTTGAATGGGTTATATCTGAACACGCGAATTAATTGTTGTCATAGCACGCCGGATCCGTGGTGCGGAAGTAGCGGAGCGTGTAAGGAGCTTAACAATAGTCTCGATTGTGTGGATCTTGTGGTTTCCGGATAAGACTGGAATTCTCCTCAACGCCATGCGAACCACACCATTCTCAAACTCGAAACACATCACTCTCAAACCCTTCTCCCTCTGTACCCCGGCACCCCCACACAGATGCAGAAGACAATGTCGGAGATGGATAGAAACTGAGTGAGAGTGGGTGCATGTGTATGAGAGAACGAGAGAGAGATAGATGTCGCTGTCAACCGATTTATGTGACGGTCCTCCAAAACTATCTTGCATGTAACAAGGGAAACACGTAAGCCAACTATGACAGTTGCGCAACAGCAAATCACACCTAACAATCGAGGAGCAGGGAAAAGGAAAAACAAGCGAAACACGAGGGATGAACGAAATAAAAAAGGTAGGCCGTGAAGGTGGAAAATATATATAATACGGCTTTGTCGTCCGGGCTATATTTCACGTTTGATCCATTATTTGTTTTCCCTCGGGTCGCATGTGCGGGAATAGGTATGGTTCCGTACATACACACACATATATATGTATATATAGATATAGATTTAGGCCAACATCTCAAATTGAAAAATTCGAAAAACTTTACTGTGCTACACGTAAACCCGTAACAGATCCACTTTAAACAAATTCAACGGAAGCGCGTCGGAGCGCCACAAAACCGATCTTAAATATTTTATGCCCACCGGTTAAGACCTTCAAGAATAGTCCTCCCGCGATTCCAAAACAAAAAACAAGGAAACGAATATAGAGTCATCACCAATTATGTACCGAGATTACAAATGAATGGATTTATTAGCTGTTAATTAATAATATTAATAGAACCAACAAAAGCAAAACTGAAAATATTCATTACAATATGAATATAAAATTACTTATATTTTCGTATTAAACTAAATAATAAATACAGTGAAATCATTAGTTATTAGTGATCAAAATGTGGCTTACGAGGAGCCGCATGCGGCTCTTAAAGAGTTTTGTTAAGAGTGGCTCAATATATGTATCAGACAGGGCTACTAATAGCCAAATGCTTAGTCGCCCTACCCACAATGGAACCGACGACGGTTTGAATCCTGGTCAAGCCAGGCTCTTTGTGAGCCCTCTCGGTGCTTGCAGCAATATGACCATCGTTCATCACAGATGGACAGTCAAATGAATGATGTATGGACCTTCAGCCAAGTCGATGAACAATGACAGAGTTAAGGATAGTATCAGATTCACAGTCAAAGAAAATAGTGGAATTTCAGAGCATCAATATACTACTGAAGTTAACCTTCAAGACGAAATCCAACCAACAAATTCAAAAATCAAATCATCATATTGGTAATTATCCACCGAGAAAGATTTAATATTAACTGCGATCTTAAGTTTACTCAATGTTCACATTGATGAATAAATTATGAATAAAATTATACGACTTAAAAAGAAATGTATCAAAGATTCTTAAATGGAGGACGCGAAAACCTTGTTAGATTTTATTATGTTTTTATATCTTTATAATAACGCGTATAATACAGTCGCATGGAAGACCATCATGGATGAGGTAAACAAACGAGGAATTTTCCACTACCTCGAAAGTATTATAAGAAGCTACCTCAACGAGCGCTCTATAAAGGTTCTAAGCTCCCAAGGCGAAGAAGAAATGCTAATAAATAGCAGAGTTTCGCAGGGATCATTGCTAGGCCCCACCTATAGAACTTTTCTTACGACAGAGTGTTAAAGATCAATCAACCTGCAGACATAACGGTCATTGGATATGCGAATGACCTGGCAGTAGTGGTGGTAGCAAAATCAGAAAAGGAACTCACTGAAAAGGCAACGTTAGACACCAGAACTGGATTTCATAGAGAGGCTACTACTGATAGGAAGGAGGAAAATAAGGTCAATAAAAGTTTACTATGTCAGGCATAGAAATAATACCAAAGAAAGTCATTAAATACCTGGCCGTCTCCATTGACAGCAACTTGACCTACGCCCAGCACATCAGGGCAGTAGCCATCCGAGCAGCAGAAATAACTATAGCTGTAAGCAGGTTGATGCACTACATGGGTGGAACAAAGTCTAGCAAGAGAAGATTGCTAGGAGTAGTGGCACAGTATATTATGCTGTAAGCTGCTCCTATATGGGAACAAGCAATGACAGTGCTAAGCTATAGGAAAGCGCTAGAAACGGTCCAACGGAGAGGAGCAATTGGGATATACAGTGCGTACAAGACAATCTCCCGAAACTCAGTTCAGGTGATAACTGGTGTGCCACCTATTGAGCTTTTTGTTTTGGAGAGAGGTGAGAGGCAGAGGGGCGCGACGAATGCGGTTGCTAGAGCCAGACTGCTGCAAAATAGCAAGATAAATGGCACAGTTTGAAGAAAGGAATCTGGACTCGACGTCTAATCCCACAAATAGCGCCTTGGATAAGCAGAAAGCACGGAAAAACAACATTTCACCTAAGCCAGGCGCTGTCTGATCATGGATGCTTTGAAGTTGAAGTTGAAGTTTAAAAGTATTTATTAAGAGTAGATACATACATAGAGTTATTTTTTTAAGGGGTGGCGTACATGTGAGCTTGTGCTCATTTAGCCAGATGGATGCTTTGGCAAGTACCTGCACTTTATTGCAAAAAAGGAAGACGAAAGGTGCTGGTTTTGTGAGGAGGACGATAGCACCCGCTTTTTAGGTGCTGCAGATGGCTTTAAAGAAAACACGAGACAGAGGCAGAACTGGAAGTTCTGTTAGAGCCGGAAAATTTCGTCAGCAAAATGCTGAATGAATCAGAGGTGTTACTGAGTAAAGATAAAGACTAGGACAGTTGCAGTGGAGGCTAGCACTAACATGATACAAGGGAAGTTCCAAACAGGCAAAGACAATCAGCATCACAGAGTAGTACAGTGATACAGGTCCTATATGCTGACGAAGAAGAGCTGAGGTTTTAGTGCGGCAAGAATCCCATAGTACCACGACTTCACCCGTGATCCCTATGTAAAGTTTCCTTTACAAAAAAAATGTCTACACTATAGCAAATATACATTCATTTGCTTATTTTTCAAGAAATATTTCAATTACTGATAAAGAAATTTTTGTTCATTGCATTACGCATCTGAGCGACACATTGTCATGCAATATTTCTAAATTTGGCCATTAATTTCGACGACAAAAAATTAATTACAAAACTTTCTTAGACAGACAACTTCTCCATTCTAAATCACCTAAATTTATCTATGCAAAGAAATCAACACAATATGTTTTTCATCTCCAAAAATTAATTGAAAAATTTGACAAATATTTTCAAATAACGAACTTAATAACAATTTGATTATCCTTAAAAAAAATAAATTTTTATACCAAAAACTTTAGGCGTGGCTCTTAATATTTTCTTGTAGATAACTATGGCTCTTGCTGCAAAAAGTGTCGCTATCTCTGAGATATAAGATACATTATAAGATGAAATCTCATTAAAATCGAATATCTCTTGACCAATATCAAGGTAAATGTTATATTATATTATGAAGAATTCTAGACAAAAACGACATTTTTTGAATGAAATAATTGTGTTTTTTTTTTAATTTGTATGGATAATATGTTTTTATATTTGGTTAATAATACTAATATTGCAATTATAAAATCCTAATTACTTATGTCAATAAAGTTTATTAATATTGATTATAATATATTATTGTGTTTTAAAATTATACACAATTAATTATTAAAATAAAATAAATCCTTATAAAAAAAATATATTAGTTTAATTGATTTGTTTTTTTCTGAGATTTTTGGATCTTGATCGACGTAAATAAAAAAAATGTGAATGCGAGTATGGTTGTAAATGATGCGGGGAAGTTCAGTGTTTTGTGACAAGAAACAAAACTCTGGAGGCGACGAAGATTTGTGGTTGTACCCTCTTCTCAGACGAATGCTTGTCCCCACACCTACACAGAATGAACGCTCTAAACACGTGTTTTGCCCTGGAACGAGATTAGGTGGAGTAATGAATTCAATTTGTCATAATTTGCGGGGTCCGGATTGTATAAGACGTAAATAATTGCAATAGTTTTGTCGACTATTTATGGTGTGAGTGTGGTATGTGTTTTAAGGATGGTTTGAAGAGTGTGAGAGAAAGAGAGAGAGAGAGAGAGAGTGGAGAAAGGGTGGTAAATAGTTTAACTTGTTATCGTGGGACCCAAATTAGGGATGATTAATAGAGCGCTATTATATATCGGAACGAAGTGCTGCCTGCAATCGTCGCACACTCAAATTTGTAATCCGCCCATCCAGCCGCAAAACTTCTACCATCCGAAAATGGGCGGTGGTGGCACAGAGGCAGGAGTTGGGGTTGTAGTAACGTAATGTCTCGAGGTCAGGATGTATTAGGGAACACAAGTAGCTACTAAACACTGCACAACTTAAGTTTACCCTCGCTTCCGGGTCCCATCCATTTCTGACGTGACATCATCTTGAGGGATGCTGACCCCCCAACGAATCTATTCAATTTCCTGCTCACTATAATTAGAGTGGCAACTCATGTTTATTTCAGGTAAAATGTATGTCTATTTTTATGAACTCACATCATTATGTAACAAAATATAGCGAATATTATATAAATAAGTATAATAAAGTTTGAGTTAGTTACCTTAAATTTGATTATTTTGATTAGTAGAGTAATAATGAATTTAAATATAATTGAAACTTAAACCTGTATGAAAAATGTGTATATGAAATAAAGAATTATGATGAGAAACAGGCAAGTTTACAAATTGGCGTAATGCGAATGAACTATGGAAACTAAGTAAACGCAAGAAAGTTAGATCATAAAGAAAATAAAGTGTTTCCGGAAAAAAAATTGTATGAAAAATGGAAACTGGAAATAAAGTAATAGTTGTAAATCTGTGAACATTTCTCGAGTACAAATTATATAATTTAAATCATAAAAAACGCTTAATTTGATTTTTTTAGCGTAACATATAATTGGGAATATACAAAAAAAGTATTTTGATTTAATCAAATATTTGTTAAATTTAATATCATTAAAATAGTGAACTTTAATAAAACTTTTTTTTTATATACTTTTTCTTAAGTTATTGCCATTCTTTATAATAATATTAAATATGCAATAATTAATTATGTTATCAGTTTATTAAAAAAAAAGCATTGCTTCAAATTTCATTAATTCCATAATTATATATTTTTGATTTCTTCTTTATATAAAGTTATTATTAATAGAACATTAAATTTGATTTTGATTGCAGATTTTCAGTTTTATATTATAATGTAAATATTTAATCAATTTTTACTCATACAGTGAAACATTTTCTCCATATAAACTAATTTTGAATTTAATATACATATAACAGGACGTATGTATTGCATTTGCTTTGATCAATTCTGGAACTATGGGAATCCAAAGAACATAGTGAAAATGTAACGAATTCTTGTCCGTTAGCTCCTTCTTTTCATTCACGCTTTCTCCATTCCACGTAATAATGTTATAGCGGCGCCAATTGAAATGGTTTCGCTGGTAATTGGATTTATCGAGTTTCCGCAGAACTTTATGCGGGCCAGATCTTTACTATTCTCTCTCTCATACTAATACTCTCTTTGTTTCTTTCTCTCTCCTTCTCGATGTATATGTAATAGTGGCTGGTATTATCCGGTTAACTAAATCCGGGGCGGCCGCGTTCGTTACATGCCATTAATTAAAATTAGCAGAAACGATGGAAGCGCGCATACCCACACACGACCATATAAACTCAAAGGTATATGTATACAGTATATACATGAAGACAACCCTCAAAACCTTGGCCATCCAGGAAGACAAACACACGGCACGTTCTAATGCCCGGGCTGTGCTGCCTGCGGCTGCTCCTAATTTATTGCAGAAACCGGTCTGATCTGCTCTTCATCCCCTCTTCCATTTGCGGTTGTGGGTGTACATACTTATGTATTTACGCACGTATCAAACGGCCGAGAATCCTGAAATTTAATTATCATAAGCCAATTAAGCGCGTTTCCGAATTTATTCCATTTTCTTCCTCTTCCTTCCTTCCTCCTTGCATCAATATGTATTGTGTTGTTCCACCTACACCGATTGCCATTTTCAATTAGCAACTTGTTATTACATAAATCCAATGGAAAAGGAAATACGTTTCTGCTAAGGGGGATTGCCCTTTGATAAGGCTCTCCTGCGAAAGGTCCTTAATAGCATACACGTGCCACTGACAAGTGTATTATTAAAGCCGTGATTTAAGCCGATAAATTCTGAAACCGAAACTACAACGCTCGAACCCACATCGTTGCAACACAACCTCCGTTGCTTTCAAAAACATATTCATAAATTTCACCATTTCATATTCGTTATTTGCTCTGCAAAACCGAATACTAGCAGCAGCGCAAACAACAGCTACGACAAGAATCAAAAGGAAAAAAAAGGCTTTCGTTCGTTTTACTTTCTCTGAGTTACGAGCCACATTAAATACTGCATGAAATAGAAAAAAGGACGAGAAAAAAGGACGAACAACGTCCGATGGTCCTAGTTTCAAGCCCAGCTCGGTTTTATCGTTTGGGCCTCGGCTACGCTTTTCCGTTCATCATCAACTTAATAAAACATTCACTCGAAAACCTCGAGCTTCGACTCGCATTTCACTCCGTGTTCAACATTTTTATAGCTGCATAAAACGCAAACATTTCCTACATATTATTATTCTTATTATTATGATCATTTTTCAACTACCGTGTTTATTCTATCCCGACAAAACTTGTTTGTTTTGAAAAATTCTGCAATATTTTGCAGAACCGACAATACTATACGTAATTTATTGTATTTCATTTTGTTTCATTGCAATAGCATCAGTATACTAACATGTAAGCAATTTTATCAACTTTTAATAAGAAACTTTTTTGCCTAAGAAATAAATTACAATATTATGTTTATAAATTTTCAGTAAATTTTACGTATATTTTTTGCATTATGTAAATTTTACAGAATTTCTTATTTTCATTTTAATTGTATATATTTATAGATGGAATATTATATTTTATACATTTAGTATATGACAAAATTATTTCAAAGTAATATAATTAAAAAAAAACTGTACATGTGATTATAATTATATTTAATTTTTGAAAAAAAAATATAATTTTAATTTTAATGATATTTAAGTAAATTTGAAAATCTTCTTTTCAGTAAATTTAACGTGTTTTATATATTAATTAATAATTTTTACATGAAATATTATATCTAGTATAAAAATGCACAGAAAAAATTACATGTTGATGTTAAAAGTATATTTTTAACTCGATTAATTCAATGTTTTACTCAAAATTTTAAAGTAACGACATCAAAAAAAAAATATGTTTGAAGTTTTATGTGCTGTTTTCGGGAAATTTGTAATCTCATTATTTTCACTTTGCGAATGTTTTCAGCTAAAACTCAGCAAATATAATTTAGCAAATGACCCAGAATATATAAGTTAGTAAACATTAAAATCGCTTTGATATTAAAGTTCGCAAAATTTTTCTTTAATAAAGGTTTTTTATCTACATTCAATTAGAATGTATTAAATATACGGGTATGAAGTATATATATTCTAGAATTATTAGTCTGTTTTCGAAAATTTCAAAACAAACCTAAATTTTAATTCATCAAAATTAAAATGAATTCTAATAAAACAATACAAACAATTATTTATATATAAATGGTTATTTTTATTTCAGTCAAGTATTTATGCGGTTTTGAAGTCCTTATTTACTACAGTTTCAAACAGTGTCAAAACAATTACCCGCACTATGCAAGGCTTTAATGTAATTATAATCTACTACATTTTAGAAACATCGTATTTATTATATGAAACTACTGTAGAAGTTTAATACGTTAACTATTTTTATTAATATTTAAGTTTTTTTTATTAGCCGATTTAATATCAATATTTAGGTAAATTTTCATGTATTTAGTAAATTTTACGTACTTTTTATATTAGTTTACAAAACTCTCATTTATTAGTAGTTTGTTAAATTTAAGCACATTATTCTGAAATATCTCATTATATTGTTGTTTTTTTGTTGAATTTTCGAAAAAGTTCATCAACTGTAAGTTTGCAAATATATAAATCTATTAGGTTGACGTAATTTAACGTCGTCCGACGTCGTTGTAAACACATTTAACACCCGGTCCAGGGTACAGGACCCAGTGCAATTTCAATAGCCGATTAAGTTATAATTAATAGTTGCAATATTGTTTTGACTTAATGTGTATACATCGGCGGCTCCGCTTCCCTGTATGCCGCTTAGCAGCCGCCTAAGCTAAACTTTACAATTTGAGCCAAATTTAATTAACTGCCAGTCGTGTCCCAATCCCTTGGACCCATGAAACCAAAATCTATTTGTGTGTGTGTGCATGAGAGAGAGAAGGAGAGAATTAATCAATTGTTTCAAACATTTATTCGCAAGCAACGTTCGACTAATCCAACTTCTAAATCAGATCGTCATCATTAACAAAATTTTAATTGCAAATGTCCAAACGCCTCTCAATTATTATTTTATTTGTTCTATTATGTCTATTTGTTCTATTTACAGAATTAAAAGGTTCAATTTTTCAGTTTTATTTGTATATTGAATTTTGAATAAATTTAATAAAATAAACGGTAACTTTTATTATATTTTAATAGATAATCAATCAGGGAGGTTGAAAACCATTTTCATAAAATTTAGATCCGATATTGCTTCTCCAGTTCCTTTACCCCTATTCAGGGTGTTCCGCAGAGGTCACATCTGTTTCCCTGTTATATAATCTTTTTTTGTTGATATGTATAACACCGATCAGTACAACTTTGATCACAACCAATGTTCTCCACTATGTTGATTATATCATATTGTATTCCCATGCCTCTTCACTTCTGTCCTCTATACATAACCTTTAACATAACCATACTAAACATAAACCATAATGTTTTAACAAATGGCACCTGAAAATTAATCCTTCAAAAACAAAACTCTTTGTTCCCTATCATCGCATCAGCCCTCTCTTCTCCCAATTTTACTTTTCGAAAGTTAAAAAACCTTCGAATTCTCCTTGATTAGAAGCTAAATTTCAACTCTCATTTAAAACAGCTTAGATACAGAATAGATACTTCTGTACCTCCAAAAGATCTATCCATTATCAAAATTTCATATAAACCAGGTATGTAAATATGAAACCGGAATTTCGCATTAAATGGCCCTATCTGTCAATGTACCTAGTTACCGTCAAACCGCGTCAGTGGTATCCTTATTAACATACAAAGATTTTCAACTTACAATTTTCATACAAAGACTGATAGGTAACGTTGTACATGTTAAATTTTGTGACTGGAAACTACAATTTGTGGACAGCATTGATTTTCTGTTAGTATTTGAAGAAAACGGCTGCAGAATTGCATCTAATGCTTGTCGAAGCTTACAGTGAGCATGCTCTTGGTAAATCATAGTTTTTTGAGTGGTTTAAAAACTTCAAAAGTGAAATACGAAGAACGTGGAAGACCATCAAAAAAGTTTAAAGACAGCGATTTTCAAGCATTGCTGGACGAGGATGATGCTCAAACACAAAAACTCGCGGATCTATTAAATATGACACGAGAAGCCGTCTCCATACATTTGAAAGCCATGGGAAGATACATAAGATGGGAAAATGGGTTCTACGTGAACTGAATGAAAGACAACAGGAAAACAGAGCAGATAAAATAATTTGCCGTCCAATCATTGACAATGGTTTCCTTTTTATTTCCCAATATCGATATCGTTATAATATCGCATTGTATCTCGATACATGGTTTGTTTTAATTTTGTATATATTTGGTTACATATAAAAATTTAATATTCCCGGACGGAAAGCCGATAGTTCATTTCATGCACTCTTCTTTTTATTTTTTAATATTTACATATTTTAGTAGATATTTGAATATAAAATATACTGATTTAATAAAAAAATAAGTTTTCCTTTGATATGCAATTTATTAAATAAATATGTTAATATGATAATTTTATGTATTTATATTAATATTTATTATAGTTATTTTGAAATAAATATTGTACATTTGATTGAATTTTTGGTCTTCAAGGTTCGTTTTAAATAAAGTATACATTTTCATAATAATGTAATTTTACATATATTTGTGTAAGTTTTATAAATAAAGTTTTCTATATATTCACCACTTTCATTGCTCATATTTCTTAAAATTTTAAAATCAAAAAATATATTGTTGTTTTTTTTAATTACGTTACAAAATATCCCCGAGAAGTATAAAATATTTAGGTATATATCATAAATAATAAACAAATTATTCATATTCATATATTTTTTTTTCCAAATCGAACCTGAAAGTTCATTTCGTGTTAGAAGAAAATCTTATTTTACATAAATTTACGAGTATATGGAAAAAAATGTTTCGCTTAACAAGTATTTCACGTTACGAGTAAGACTATGGAACGAATTATACTCGTTATGGGAGATTCAACTGTATTTTAAACTGTAACAATTCTATTAAAGAAATATATAGTAAATATTTTCTTTTATGGAAGCTGTTAAAACCATGTAGTGTGAGCGAAAAACAACAAATATAAAACTACAGAATTCCAGTTAATGTGGTCTAAATTCTTCTATATTATACAGTGGGAAATGAAGTTCATGAGATAGGCGTGAGTTTGTTCACTGAATGGTACGTTATTTATCAAAGTTTGTAGACTAGTGGCGTTTCGAAAGTTAAAACAGGAGTGTTTGCGCTGGAAACCATTAGTGAATCAAGGAAAAAAGAAAAACAGTAATTAAGCTAATTAAAATGAAGAAGAAAAATAAAAAGTTGATTATAAATAAGAAGCAGTGAACGAGAGATGAAAGGAGTCGAATGCGAAATTATGATGAGAAATGTTAGAAAAAAATAAATGAGTTTTTTTTTGTCTTTATTATTTCTTTTATTGTGTTTTCTATTCAGGGTGTTGGAGAAAGAGAGAATGTCTTTGTTGCATCTACTCGGATCTTTAACGGGGTGGTAATAGCCTCGGGACTATGATTATTCATGCGCTTCGAATGACAACTTCCAACTACTCTCTCGCTCTGTCTTATTTCTCGAGGGGCTTTTCCATCGGTCTGGTTTACCTAGGTTAGGTGGAATTCAGCGTATATATTAAATTATGCTTAGTCTTGCTCTGCAAGAAAATTTTGCATAACTTGCAAACAATACAATATATATGTATATATCCATATACATACACGTATATAACGCACAGGGCTCGTCGTTCTGTACACGCTTTACGACCTTACAGCCTTTTCTGTTTGATCTACGAGCTTAATTCTTTGTTGATCTTCGCGTAATGAAACAACCCTCTCTCTCTCTCACACACACATACACCCATACACTGTCTCCCTCACCTCTAGCGCCGTACTGGAATATTACAACTTCGTCGTACATTAAAAACTTAAATAATATCCGAACAAAGGCAGTTTCGTGTTAAGTTCCGAGCTAACTAATCTACCGAGGTGAACCGCAGTTCGCTACTTTTTTCTCTCTCTCTCTCATTTTATTCCTATTTTTTTGTTCGCATTGAATTTTATCTCGGCTATAGTATGTGAAAACTTCGAAGGACTTGCATGAGCGTCATTTCGCAGTTACTTCTAATCTGTTTTGTTCTGAAAATCTGTTTTGATACAATAAATGGTAAATGAAACAACTTGAGAAACTAACGTTTCTATTTCTATAGAAAATTGATAATATTCATAATAATCACTTTTATGAAATGGTTTTACATTGTAGCAATATCTCGAATACTGATTACTCGAGTTTCGTCAACTGTTTGAAACCGTACTAATCGAGGACGTAATAACCGCATACAAACAGTGTTAAAAAAATGATCAACGTCCTCAAGAAAATTAATAAAATATAATAAATTCCATAAAAAAACTTTTCAATTACAATTTTTTTACATATTTATTCAATGTTTAGTTTAAATTTCTTTATAGTTGATTCAATAAAATTCAAAATAATTGATCAAATATAGATATTATGATAGGAAACTTTTTAATTTTGTAAAATTATTTTCACAAAAATGATTTTTTTTTAAAGATATTTATCAAAAAAGTTTTTAATTTTTTTCAATGATTAGTTTAAATTTCTTTAAAGTTAATTCAATATAAATCTTCATGAAAATTAACAAAATATAGAAAAATTCGATAGGAAATAAAATAGTTTTGAATAAAAAAATACACTGTTTTTTTCATATTTGGATTATATTTACCAATAAAATTTTAACATATGTTCAATGTATAGATTTAATTTGTTATTACTAGATTATCTATGAAAATCCATATAACACACATTTATTCATCATTTATTGCTTCTATTAGTAAAGTTTTTAAAGTAAAACCGATAATATTTATAAGTTGAATTTACTTTTCTCTTTGTAATTTGTACTTCAAGAAAATGGATGAAATCTACAAAGATTCGATAGAAAAGTAATTTTTTTGTGTAGTTTTTTTATTTAATATTTCTATGTATTAATAATTTACTCGTGTGGCTTCCGAGAAACTTCGTTAAATTTAAAGTTAGTAACTAATTTATATACATATATAATTGATTATATTGAGGAAAAACAAAATTTATTAGTTTCTAAGTATGTTTACTATATAAAAATTAGATAAAAATATCTTCATCTTCACTACGATCTGATTGTTTGTTTTAATTAATTTTAATTTCATTATATATATTTTAATCACTCAAAATTACCCTTTTTAGCATCTCATAGACTCTACTAATGCATTATACTAAAATGGTGTGATGAGCTTTTACAAATTGTAAGTCCGTGTAAAGTAGGTACATAGGTCGCGATTGTGCTACCTTTCCAGTTTTAGAATTAATGGTTGGTTTGTAACGATAGGTTAAATAGTGCTATGTTGCTACTGTTGTCGGATTTAATTACTATTTGCTTTGGATTGATAAGGAAATTGAAAATTCCAATAGGAATTGGAAACAGTAAAAAAGCAGCAGTATAATAAAAAATGGGAACAAACGTGCATCGTGCAGAGCATTCTTAATTTTTGGATTTTCGCAATTTGATGGACATCGAATCGACGTGATTGACGTTCGGTCGCCTGAATCCAAATGTATATATATCCAGTTCAATCCGAAATCGAAAATGAATAATAGATTTTCAATTAATTTAAAATGGGTTCGCTCGTTCCGCTCCCCCGCGTTTTTAAATTGTTCCGTTGCTCTATTTGCTTTTAATTTTCGCATCCCATTCCATCACATCCATCCAAACATTCCTGCCGTGCGGAAAATGGACAGAGAATGGGTTGAAAACGGGTTTGAAGGAACGTTTTTCGTCGAACCGGATTCACACCGGGAATGAAATAAGAAAGTAACTAGAGAAAAAGGGTGCGAACTGAAAGGCTGCAGCTCCTTCGAAGCAGTCGTCGATTTTCCGGTTAATTGACTGCAAATCGGAGCGGAATTAAAAGCAAACTATAGAAGGAACGCGAAATTAAACTAAATGCAATATTGATTCTGTATATTTGAAAGTCTATTACGGTTAATTGAGTTTCTGCTGCTAATAGAAAAAGTTGCATGGATTGTAAAGAGGTGTGCGAATCTCGGAAATGGTCGGGGGGAAACTACTAAGAATAAATAAGAAACAGATTGAAAGGAATAGTACATCAATATATAATCTTGGTACCTTTCCTATTTCAATTTAGAAATGTTATAGCAAATGTGAAGGGCAGTAACTTCAACTTATGTCATATGTAATAAAAAATTCTTATCTGATAGTTACATCAAAGATCAGCCTAAATTCCAATATTTTTGAACTAGCCTAGGACTCCCAGTAATTGCTTTAGTATCATTTTTAGGTTTCTCTTTAAAAAGGGTTCTAAACTGACAAAAATCATTTGATCTAAATCAAACTTTTTTTATAAAGACGGTTCAATTCTCTAATTTCAGAATATAAACACAAATTAATTATTTTTAAGAATTCTCATATATTTAGACATTAATGGTTCTTACCGAAAATTGGTACAACCCAATATTTTTCTCTAACTTATGTCTAATTTCTTAAATATAAACAATATTACATTACATGCATTTTTATTTATTTAATTCATAGAGGGCGACTAATAGCCGAATGGTTAAGTCACAATTTCGTAAGCGAATCCTGGTCAAGCCAGGCCCTTTGTGAGCACTCTCGGAGCTTGCAGCAATAGGGGCCATCGTTCATCACAGATGGATAGTCAAATGAATGAGGTTCAGCATATGGACCTTCAGACAAGTCGATGGACAATGACAGTGTTAAGGCAGCAGCACTGTCAAGGGAAATAGTGGAATCGCAGAGCATTAATATACTACTGAGGTTAACAGCCCACCAACAAAATCAAATCATCATAACTATCCACCGGGAAAGCTTATTCATTTAATGTCAACCGCGATCTTAAATCTACTCAATGTTCACATTGATGAACATAAAATTATACGACATAAAAAAATATATATGTATGACGCAGCATGTTGTTAAGAAGCACTGTATTTATAAAATAACTGTAATATGTGATGAAAAAACTTTTCTTCTAATTACTGTTGAATTAGTCGATTTTTGCTTGTAAAGTTTCAATTTCTGTTGTTAATCGAATAATTGTAAATTGATGTAGTATTGTAAAAAATAAATAAATAACGTGGAAATGCACAGAAAATAATATAATAATAAAAAGTGTATACGTCGGCTAAATTGAACATCGGAATGGATGCATCGATCGATCAAAGGCAAAGCTATTACTTTTATCGCAGTCCGAAGGTAGTTTAAACCAGAATCGCGAAAGGCGATTTGTCATAGGTCGAAATGGTTGTGTATGATCGTTGCAGGGTGCTGTGCGGGGTTTGGTTTTGGCCCAGATTCCCAATTGTTTTGTCAAGTGTAGTTCGGCCGTTGTCGAAATCTGGACGGTGTTTCATCTTGGCGCAGCGCGTTCTGCCGGTGACATTTAAATTGTTATTACCTGAATTGGCGGTTAAACGGCCTCCGTCGCTGCAAACTGAACCCCACCCCACTGCCGTTCAATAATTCTCTTTGTTTCCCCATTCAGATCCAAACGTTGTAACCTACAAAAAAAAGTGCCAAGAGAAATTCAATTTCCATACAATCCTTTCAGAAACTGTGAAACTCGCAGCTGCAAATTAATTAGTTTAATAGTCTTAACCCGTTGTGTGCCAGTGGTTCCAACATGGGACCACATAAAAAATAATTATTTGCCAGTGGTTACGCAGTGAAACCACATGTTTTTTTCAACCTATTTTATCCAAAAAATCGACAGCTTTGACAACAAAATAAACAAATGATTTTTTTTTCTGAAATTATTATTGTTGTTGCTTTTATTTATTTATTTTTTAAGAATTTTATGTAAGAGTGAGATAAATCTCAAGCAGTAACGCCGAATCGGGCATGCATATAAAATAAAGAGCTCGTTTTTTATTTGGGGTTGTTGTTGAATCGTTGGATGCTGTACACATCCGGCACAAAATAAAGCGAAGCAGTAAAAAGTTTTGCTCTTCTTTTTTCGTACTTTTTATTATTATTATTCGGCTGTAGACTCCCGTTAAATTTATGTTAATGGTTTCTCGTCTATATTTCAGTGGGAGATCCACCAGACTCTATCCGCACGATCCAATTCCCTACAGGATATACTCAAAAAGCATATCCGACGAACACGCAACAGTAACAGTTTGTAATTGAAAAATCTTTTCTAGAGCACTTGTAGTAAACTGTAACTAACAAACTACAGTTTTTTTAAAACTAAAGAAATATTTTTAAGTTTTTCGAAATTAGGTTTTTTCATTAATAGTTTCATACAATTATCAAAAATTATAAAAGCAATTTTCTTTTTGTGATCTAGAATAAATTATTGATGAAATAGCGTAAATTTATTTGCACAAGGAAACTTAGATCAAAATGTTAATAATAATGTTATAATTGCAATATTATTACTCAAGTATTATGAATAACACAAAAAATATATAAGTTAATAAAATAAGGATATAAGTTTTTTTTTAATTTTATTTTATTGTCTACTAATCAAATTGATAAGTGAATTTTATCATAATATAATGAAAAAACATTAATTTTTTCAATATGTTTTTCAGTTTTACTTTTTAAATCGTTTCATTCATAATGGAAATTTATCAAATTTTCAACTAAATATATTATTGACTATTCAATTTTACATAAAATTTACTATATGTAAAAAATCATTTGATTAAAAATACTAAAAATAGTTTTATTGCAAATTCAAGGCAATAGTAAATATCAATTTCATATTGTTTTATCTAATTAATTTTATTCGTATTAAATTATTCAATTTCAGTAATTTAATTGCAAACTTGTACAACATGTAACAAACCTTAATGTGTTTAAAAAAATGAATAATTAAAAAATATTTCTGAGAATTTATTTTTCGACAAATTATATAGTGTTGTGCAATATAAATATTTAAAAAAAAAATACAACGAAGAGGAATGAAAGTAATGTCTGCATAAAATTACTATGCGGATGCTTAAATCCCAGGGCCGTTCATCATTGTTGGGAATTCGGCGAGGGTAATTCCAAAATTATTTACATTCCCATCTTCCACCGGCTCCTCGTCCCCAGTTCGCACAGAGAAAGCTATTATTAACGTGGGTAGAGAGGCGAAAAAAGTGCGCTTTATTATTTCCGGTAATGATTCAAAATTTTTATTGGCTATTCACTCACTATCTACTCCTTCTCGTACTTCGTCCGCCTTCGCCTTTCCCTATTTTTCTCTCTTCTGTTCATATTACATACATATAAAAAAACACATAGTCTTTCGCCATTTTACGTCGCGTATTCGAGTGAAAGTTATGGGAGCTTAAGACTTCAACGGTATCTTCTAGTAAGGTCCGAATTTATTGTGTTCCAACAAGACAAAGTCTGAGGAAAGTTTTTGTCGTTGAAAATGCTGAAAAGTTGAAGGTTTTCCAGGGAGATTCAACGATGACAGGAGTTTGCGATGTTGAATTAGCTCGTTGCATATTTATTCAGACGAAACGACGAGCGCGACTCGAGTCTGGAATTGAGGAATGAAAAACCGGGCGCATCCGGATGAATATTTTAATGCCGCAATTACTTAAAGGTGTTGTGTGCACGTCAATTTCGGTTTCCTGTTTGGCATGTCATAACTCGCATTCTCACATGTCTGACGGCCCGAAATTATTCAACACTTCTCAGAATTTCCAACGCTTTGAAACATACAGTTCCCTCGTAGTTTGAAACTTTTCTTAATACTACTTTATATTGAAATACACACAATGAAAAAATAAAATTTCTCTCGCTCCATAATAAAAATTGAAGTATATTGAGAAATTATATATACATTTTTAGAAAATATTGGGTCGGCAAAAAAATACTTTTGGTTGTTTTGCGTGTGAAATAAACTGCTTTTATTGTATACATTTATATTTATTCATTTTCATCATAATTATTGAAAATATTACAATTGAAAGAGTTTTGCAAATTTTGAAATAAATGGTAATGTCACCAAGCTCGCATAATTTTTCACAAGTTACCAAAAATATGCGAGGATTTGCATTATTTTGGATAAACACCAATTGCCATTTTCTGTAATTGCTTTCTTTAGTTTCAACTAGACATTAAACATCTTAATTCATGGTCAAGACTTTTGTTTGGTCATCATAAACTTCAATAGGTTGCATATCAGAAGTTACATAGTTGTAATGACAAAAGAAAACACTGAAATATTTTATCAAAAAACATACCAATTATATATTTTTTTTAGATCTATTTATATTATTATTTGTCTACAAATATAATGTAAATTATTCATTTATCGATTTTTTACACCGGTTCAAATCCTGGTCAAGCCAGGCCCTTTGTGAACCCTTGCAGCAATAGGGCCATCGTTCATAATAGATGGACAGTCAAATGAATGAGGTTTAGCATATGACAGTGTTAGGGATATCAGCAGATTCACAGTCAAAGGAAATAGTGGAATCGCACAGCATAAATTTTGTCAACCAACAAACTAAAATCAAACCATCATACTGATAACAAACCATACACCGGGAAAAATTATCCATTTAATGTCAAACGCGATCTTAAATTTACTCAAAAAATAAAATACACCGCGCATGTATTACTGCCAGATGGAGTGCATAAATAATTGAATTACGACCACAAACAACTTTTTCATGTTTACTAATGCTTTTTTATTACATTCAAAACTATTTGCATACAATGAATATATATGAATATAATAATTTCTGAATTAAAATTGTCGTCATTACTCTATATATTAGAGGTAGGCAGTAGAGGTATCAGAATCATTAGCATTACACGAATACAGCGGAGCTAGAACTAACGTGCACAAAAACGACTTCCTTGTGCCGCAGTCAACACAATATTGCACCAGTAAACACTTTGGTCATAGGTTACGTTAAGTTTCATAGATGGGAGAAAAAAAGTATAGATGTGGTATTAATTCTTACAAAAATGGTGTACTTTTTACACCTGCGCGAGTAGTGAAAATGTAATATGATAAAGATTTTTTTAATATTTATATGTAATATGCATATAGTCGATTTGATTCGTCTATTTTACTTCTTCTTAAAAAAATATTAACTCCTTTAAAGTTTTCTAACTTTAATTTACAATAACTCATCTAGTCTATTTACCTTACTGCAAACTTTAGAATCATAATTACCTTTGCATCTGAATACACCATTTCTTACAGACTCAATTTTACAGTTACGTTATATTTCTCTGAAAATACTCGTTTTTCTCTTGAATGCAACTGCAAATATTTGCATATAAATGAAATTGAGGAAGACAAGAAAAATTATAGAGCAGAGAGAAACTGTCGTGTGGAATTCCGAATATGTGATAACAAACGTTTATTATTGAATTACGTGAGAGCGCAGCGCTCCGTCATATAATTTGCATGTGCAGGAATTTATGATTGAGTCGAAATTAAATTTGTAAAATAGGATATATGCAAAACGCGTGTTTCGGTCAATCCTCTGATTGACACTATACCTCCTAATATCGGATGCGATCCAATCCAATTTCTATTAAAACAACGCGATCCACTCCAATCAGAACACCTTTACACTAATGGATCTGCCCTGTCGCAATTAGAAATGCACTGCAATTTGCAAACATTGTCCTAACTTAAGCTCACATTTCTGCTGAATATTGAGGAAATACAGTATAATCTTCATTTTCTCATGTATTTTTTTTCTTTTTGTTTCCCATTATAAATTTTGCAGGGAAAACTTCGCTGCCAGGCATCGACTTTACGGCTCCACTAAATTTCGCTGACTAAATATACCGTTTTTAATTAATTTCATTTCGTCCAATGTTACTTTGCTTTAATGAATTTGTATGCGGATATTAAATAAGTTAATAGCGACTTTTTACGCCTCATCTCCGTAAGTTTTTCTCATTTTCAAATTTATTTACCTACCACTCCAACCTTGTCTTAAGTTTATTAACCCGAATGGTCAAGTTGCCATTCTCACTAGCTTATGAGCGCTGGTTCAAATCCAGCTATGTCAAGTCTTTTGAGAGTGCGTTCGGTGTTTCCAGTAATAAGGCCACCATTCTTTATGAATAAACAGTCACATTAATGGTGTTCACCATGTGGACCTCCAGCTACACAGACAAAGGGAATATTGGATTCGCAGCGCATCAATATACTAGCGGCATTAACCAACAGAATTGGGAACGTTTACCAAAAAATAAATATCAACCGCCATAATTTAGGGGAAAACAAAGTTATAATTATTTGTTATTCCTTAAATATATTTGTGATAAATGGTTTCAATTAATAAATTGAGTTAGAAAAATTACTTATTTATTTTATCGCATTTGGTATGATTTTATTAGAAATAATAATGCTCAAAAAAATATTATGCAATATTTTTATCGTACTTTTGTATTTGATTTAGGTGTTAATTTTGTTAAAATATTTTACTGTATGTAAAATGTTGGTGTTCATGTAAACTATACATCAAATTTTAATATAATTGCAGTGTTTCTATTTAAAGTTATTTCAAAATTAAATCGTAACGCTTCTTTTATGACAATCAATTTTATGTAATTTTTTTAATAAATAAAACTGATTACTTCAGTATATTTTCATGCATGATCACGCTGGATAATAGTAAATCGGCAGTTGATGTGGGATTAAGAAGAGACTCAGTGTATCTGTTACATCTAATTGCCTGTGCGGTCGCAAATGATTTATCAAAGCCAATCCTCGTCGTATTGACTTAACTTATTCGGATATTCCGATTGATCAAAGAGTTTGCAAATTCCAAGCCATAACCTCGCTTTGCCTTTTAATGTCGTATATTGTAATAAAAAAAGTCCGTTGTCTTCTAGTGCGAGAAAGGCGACATTAATCAAGCTTTTATTACTCGGCCCAAAGTGAAATATAATGCGTCGCGCAGAAAATAAAAGCGGCAGAGACAAAGGGAAGACAGAAGAAGGAATGGACGAACGAAAAAAAATATAGGAGGAAGAGTGTGTATATAATATGAAAACGGGCTAATACCGGAATGGAAATATATCATATTCACGGGGAAAAATGGAATATAAGTGAAAGTAACGCCAACGTCGTTTACTTTTTTTACATATTTTTCTTCTCACTTTGTGTCATCTACTCGCTCCCTCTTGTATTTTTTTCTTCCGGTTTTCGCCAGGAGGTGCAGCACATCCTTTCATCCCTTCGATTCGTACGCGCTTTAAGTGTCAGCTCGTTTTTTTTTATTGCACTTTGATACCCCATCTGCGGCCGTTTCTTTTTCACTCTCATCTTCCTCTTTCTTACGTTTCATTCCATATGTGCACCCTTCTCTCTTTTTCTGCTTACTTTCACTTCGCCCGCTTTTATCTTTCTCGCATTACTCAGAAAGCCGAGAATGAAGCTCTACGCATGATGCATAAAAACACTCATCTGAGGAAACCTACTATGTAACCGAGTTAGGGAACTTCCGAAATCTACCGATTAATTGTCTATAAACTTTGTTACTTTATTTTTACTTTTGATGCAGTGCTCACTTATTGATAACTTTCTGCAAAGAACGGCCATCTACTAAGTACACATATAATACAATCTTCAAGAAATACAACTGGAGATTTTAGAATTGAATTGAATTTTACAATTAATTAAAAAATAACAATTTTGTATTAATATAAATAAATGTTATATTTGCCTCAGTATAGATGAATCATTATAAATTTGCTTAAAAGTAATTAAGGATTTGTTTTATTAATTATTCAATAACTTTAAAATTACTTCTCATATTGTGCACAATCTCCTTAATTTAGGTATATGCATCAGTAAGATTAATATATTTTATTTCAGTTGAATTAATATGCCATTACTAAAATTATTGTCTGAAGATGGTGTAGCTGTCGTTGCAATAACGAAAATTCAAACAAGTCTGAGTGATGCAGATAAGATTTGTCTACTGTAAGTAAGAACATTGATCCATATTATAAACCAGTTTAATTTCATAAAAATGTTATTTACAAATAATAAAATAATTTGTGTTTATCATTTCTAGTGTTCATATTTTAATACATTTCTCATATAGTTCAAATATAATAATAATTTTGTGTACTAATTTAGTTTGTTTTGAAACTTTCAAACCGTACAATAATGAATCCGCACTGATTGAAGTCGAAAATTATATTACATAAATTCGTTATCATTTGCATAATTCACACTGTACGTGTTGCGACCGTTGTGACCGCAGAATACCTGCGGGTATCAACAATAATTTAATTAACAATAAATAAAATCCAAACCGAAATTACTGCTACCGTTTCATTTCGATGACAATTAAACACTGTTTTTAATTAAATTTCCATTTTACCGATTTTAATTATTTACACAGTTTTTCTTTAAAAGTATATTCAATTATGGTTTTCGCAGAGTTATTAGTTAATGTTATTTTGGTAGCGTAATTGGTTTTTATAATTTCATTGTATTTATTTTCTTAATAATACAGTTTGTCTTGAAATAAATTGAATATTTAATAATGTTCTGCGAAATTCAAATATTATTAATTATTCAATTTGTTTAATCAAGTTTTGAAGTTTTCAGACTCATTAATTAATTATGTTAAATAAATATGTTTTACTTTCATTTCTTTGAAAGTAATGTTAATTTGAATTTTGATAAATAAATATATAGAAATATTTAAACAAAAAACTTTACATTTTTTATTTATATTTGTTTTTGGTAAATTTGGTATGAACAAAATTATTCGCTTACCGATTAACCTCACTTAACATTATTTAACCTCATCATATTAATCCTAACCTCAATTAACCTATCTTATCCTAAATCATCTAATTTTCAATGACCTTATTAGTTTTCAATTTCAAATTGTATTAGAAAATGTCATATATAAGTTACTATTCGATTATCAACCTGACGTCATCAAATATAATTGTAAGCTTACTTAACCTAACTGCACTTAACCTTTCCTTCTAAATAATCTAATCTCTAATCTCTATGAGTTTATTAATCTTCAAATTGTATGCAAACATATCATTTATAAGGTTGCATTAGAAAATATAAGAATCGTACAAAATTGAAATTCGTAAATCTTGCGTTTTATTAATCTGACCTCATTATTTCTAAACTTAATCTCACTTAACCTAAATTATTTAACTTTGATGATTTTATTACCCTTCAGATGAATACAAATACGTCATTTATAAGGATAAATATTCGAGTTGGCTCGGGTTTAAAAAAATTTAGACAAAAAAATGCAAAGCCGGAACAAAACAAAACTACGTGCTTCACGCCAAGAGAATATAAAATCACGTGCAGAGATGCAGAGGGGCATTAATGTGCACATAAATATACACGCAGCAGACGACTGCTCCAACTGCCGCCTGTAATAATAATAATAATGATGATGATGGTAATGGTGATGTTGACGTTGATGCTGATGGAAACAGCAGTTTCGAAGCAGAGCGTCGTTGTTTTCACCGGCACTTTCATTCGCAGATGTTTTCACTGCATTTTATGATATTTTTTTTGATAAAGAAAATGAAAGCAGGAAACATGCATCATATGAATTACAGTTTCGAGGAGATGAAATGGGGATTCGAAAATTTGCTTTACCCGTTGCCAAGGTAAACAACAACAAATACAAAATTTAACGACGAAAACAAAATATAGTGATGGATTTGCAATTCGTACGAACTCCCGCATCGTGTTTGCTTCGATTCGAAACAAAATTATTATTATTTGTATGCGTGTAAATATGTCAGCGGCGGCGAAGGTAAAAACAAAAGAATGCTGTTTCATCAAATAAGCAAATTCAAGGGTTAAAAATAAAATGAGTGAGAAAAAGAGACGCATAATGAATGTACGCGCTCTCCGACCGTTCAGCATTCGACTCGAGTAGAGGTTGGTTTATTAAGTAAATACTGAGCGGGATTCGCTAATGAGAACCGTCGCGATTGTATGTAAAGTGCTCGTCGGGATTCTGTGCCTTACAAATATATATATGTTTTTTTTTTACAATTTACAAAGTTTTTTGCAATTACGTTTCTCGACATTATTCATAGATGGTGTTCCAATGCATTCCGAATATGAATAGCTTTTATGTTAGAATAACATTTCTTAGAGGGAGGTAGCAGGCGGAAGAAAAAAAAAAAAAAAAAAACATTTCTTAGAGTATTTTGTTTGTTATTTTCCGAAATGAAATTCAAAACAATAAAATTACTTCAAACTGTTGATTATAATTAATGACTGATACTAAAAATAATGAAGTTAATTAATACAAAAATACCCATTATTTGGCAAATTGACCTGACCTCATGAAATATAATCCTAATCTTATTTATTTAATCTAACCTTACTTAACATTCCTTAAACTAACCTTACTTAACCCAAATCATCTACTTCTCGATGACATTATTATTCTTCATATTATATACGATAAAAACATATGACGACAACTACAATCTATTCTAATATCAAAATTTTATTTTATTAATTATTATTAGTAATTAGTATTTGATTATTTCTCAATTCATCTTTAAATTAATTTAACAAATAAAAATATGAAAGTTACTTTCTTTTATAAAATATAAGAATTTTTTTCTTTTTTTTTGTATATAATTTGGCATCTCTAATATTTGACATTTATCATCTGCTGTTATTGAGGTTATTAAAAGTAGGTCGCTAGACAAAAGAACAACGTATTGTGATTGTTAAAATACATTACAAATTTGGCTAATGTTTTGCGGAGACTGTTCAAAAAGTTTTTTTTTTAAACATCATCTTTAGCGATGAAACTCATTTTCATTTGGACGGTTTTGTTAATAAGAAAAATTGTCGAATTTAGGACAATGAAAGAGAGATATTAATGAAAAAACGATGAACGGATTATAGACTGGAGATATAATTGGATCGTTCTCTTGGACATGGACCTCGAAGAAATGTGGTTTCAACAAGATGGTTTCACATATCAAACAGAAAGAAAAACCATCGACTTGTTAACCTTTAACTAATCGCACACTCAAATTTCTATATACTAGTCGCGCATACTATTTTATACATCACATGTATTACTGCCAGACGGAGTACCTTTTTATTAGATTAATAACTATTTGTAATACATTAATATAATAATTTCTGAATCAGAATTGTCGTCATTGCCCTCTATATATACGTTAGTACAGCGGTCGGGGAACTTTTTTAACCATTACCCCAAAATATTTTTGCGTAAGTCGATATTACCCCCCCCCCATTCTGAAAAGAAAACAATCAATGTAAATTTTNNNNCGGCGTTTAATCGATTTCTGTTTTTCGTTTTTATGTTCATTAGAGTGGAGAAGCCTTGTTCACAAAGGTAGATTGTTGCAAATAGCAGCAATTTTTTTACTGCCTCCTCATGTGCAATTTTGAAAGCCTTTGCAGCCTTTGACAACAAAAAAGACGACAGATTTGCTTTGGTCTCTCTCAAACCTGGAGGTTCTTCTGGTATGTTAGTAATTTCACATTTAAAAGGATCTACAACCCAATTCACAGTTTGTACATCAAGATCTGAAAAGTAGTCAGAGAACCGCTCTCTGAGTTTCGTAAGATGAAATTAGAAAAATTTCCCTATTACCCAAAAAAATTTTACCCCATTTTGGGTAATTTACCCCCGCTGCGTTAGTAGAGGTATCAGCATCGTCTGTTATTACATCAACACTACAGAGAAAGAACGAACGTGCACAAAAACAACATTTTTGTGCCGCAATCAATACAATATTGCACCGGAGTTTAGTAAACACTTTGGGTATAGATGTTAAATGTCATAGATGTGGGAAAGAGAATATACATGTAGTATCATTTCTTAGAAAATAGGTGTACTTTTTACACAGGCGCGAGTAGTTAAATAAGATAACATATTCCTGGTTGTGTGATTTCCAGAAATGCTGGTCGCCCAGATTTTGCAATTTGACCCGGCGATTTTTCATTTGGGGTTTTGTAAAGTCCAACAGAGATCAAACGCGCTATTTCTGAAATTAAGACTGTATGCCAGTACAACCGAGGCGGCTATTTGGGCAACATAGTATTTTATAATTAATCTCAAAATGTATACTTTATAAATCAATAAAAAAGAACCCATTAAATACTAATTTACAATGTTTCATTTAAAAATTAATTCCGATTCGATTATCAATTGATCTGACCTTTAATATATATCCCTAACCTTATTAAATTTAACCTTACTTAACATAAATCATCTAATTATCGATGACTTTATTATTTCTCAGGTTTCTTTATAATCAATTTATTAATAAATAATAATATTTATTGCAACAATAAATTACAAAAATATAAACTCAATACAATAAAATAATAACAAAAATTTCGAATTAAATTGCTGAAAAGGGCTATTGACCATAGGTCTTTCTGTCCGGTTTGATTTATTATGAATAAATATTTGATTCCTTCTCAATTCATCTTTATAAATTTAACAACAATTGATAACTAATTGTTCATAGAGTTGCATATATTGAACACTTAAAGCTATGACGACATCTACAATTAATTTTAGAAGTAAAACTATATAAGTTATATTCTTTAATAAAATAATTGGAAATAAATAATACTAAATAATAATAATTTATTGGCCAAACATGAATACATAAGAGAAAAAAAGTACATTCTAACATAAAATAATATATATATATATATATTGATAGGCTGGCCAAAGGGCTAACGACCGAGGTCTTTCCGCCCGGGAACATAAATTTAAATATGGAATAATAAGAGTATTATAATAATAATATACAAATGAAAAACAGAACAATGAAGGAAAAAAAAATAGTAAAATAAATTCAATACCAAATTTTATATTTCAAATAGTATTATTTTTACCACATGTGGATTTTCTAATACAATATTTTTGTTTAGTTTAAAGATATGAAATTTTACATTTTATGAATACTTAGATTTGCAATTTTGCAATATTGCGTTTTCCCAGAGGAAAAGGATAAAAAGAAGAATAAAAAATGGAAAGATGGTTCTGGCTTTGAGCCGCAGAGTGTATCTGCGTTTGCTTGGCTGTCAAAATAAACAGAAACAAGGGAAAAGATGATAGCCCGATGCGCTCGAGAGGCTGGAAGAGTGTTGCCAGGTGGAGTAGGAAGAGTACGAGAGGAAGAGGAAATAGTGTAGATAAGAAGCGAAAGGGCTTGCAGCTCCGAGGGAAAATAGTCATGCCCATGGATAATGATCGATAACTCCGGAAGCCGTGAGTAAAAATTCTGAGCCATCAATCGACCATTAGAAACGCATCACCGAATCTACTACCACCATCACACTCAACAAAATAGATGAGAAGAAGGAAAAATAAGAAGAGAATGAAGGACTGTATATATCCTATAAACCCTGTCGCGAAACTTGAAAAGGGGATTAATGGATTGTAAATAAATGGTAATTAGATTAAAGCGAATCTTTGAATGGAGTGAAGAGATGTACGTATACATTTTGTAATTCTCTTCCTCCTTTTTACCCAAAATGAATAATTACATATTTATGTTCGACCCGTTAAAATCCCCTTTCCGCAGCTCGGATTCCTTTTCAGCTCTTCTCAAAGGCGCACATCGCTCTCAAAAATCCTTTGCAAAACGCAACGCGCGTAGATAAATACGGAAGCGAAGAAGTGCATTCAAATTTAATTTCGCGGTGCTTTAATCAACTACACGCTCAAGCCCTGAAGTCATATCAATCCGGAAATAACGAACCTCTAGATTCGTGCAAGTCGTGTATATTTACAGCAACACTAATTGCA
The DNA here is from genome assembly GCF_001412225.1 of Nicrophorus vespilloides. Taxonomy (NCBI): domain Eukaryota; kingdom Metazoa; phylum Arthropoda; class Insecta; order Coleoptera; family Silphidae; genus Nicrophorus; species Nicrophorus vespilloides. The sequence goes on from NW_017096573.1 coordinate 152,139, forward strand.
TTTCGCCGAAATGGACCGCCATTACCGAAGACGTTTAATGTAATTACTCCTCTCACTGAATACCAACAGAATCATATAACTACTTAGTATTACATTTAATTTGCTGAAAAATCAAATATATTGAACAAAATCAATAAAGTCACATATTTACATTTCAAAAGCCTAAAGTGATAACTATGATTTGTTTAAAAATTGTTACATAAACACACACTACAATTTAGTTTTAAATTTCAGATAAATCAGTTACTTACTAATAATACTATACGAAAGAAAGTTACTACAATTTTATATTGATATAAATCTCTTGGTCCTATTTCTGCCATCCTGTTGGTGCTTATCGATCCCCACAATTTTTATTGTTGATGAGATTTGAACCTGTCGCCTACCATATCAGATTTTATGATACAGGCGACTATAGCCACAGGCCGCTCAAATTAATACTCCCTCTGTCCGAAAATAAGAGTCCCATTTTAGATAAAAAATTGTCCGAAAATATGTGTCCCATTTATATTTAATAGTCTTATTCGAGAATAAGGATCAATGCTAGTGATTGAAGGACATTAAAAAAAATAAAATAAAAGTTTTACTGATCCTTGCAAGAAAACAAAACTATATTACTTATATAATTACTTAATTTATCCATATGGCAGAATATTGTCGTTCTTTCTTGTGAACATTTTAAAGATATTGACAATTTGAATACCCTTCTTAGCTTTTCGTTATAACTCAAATTGTTTGTTATTATATTATGTTTATTAACTTCTGTACTTTTCCATTCTAAAGGGAAATTAATTTGCTTGAAATTTGATATTTCAAGTCGATCATATGTTTATTCGTCGATTTATTTTTTCAAATGAGACTATTATTTATAAACGATACAAGCGACATATATAATCAAACTTAATAACTGTTGTTTGTATTTAATTAAAATAAAAATTAAGCTATATGATTTTAATAATTATTATATTGTTAAGCCATAAACATTTTAATTTAGTTCATATAATATTATGCTAAGCAAAGTTATTAAAGTTGCATATGTTTTATACAGAATCAAAAAGCGACATCTATAATCTAACTATTTGGTTTGCTTGTATATTATTTCAAATTATCGCATCAAACTGACATAATCAGACGTTGATGATGTTTTCGGTTCATTTTGCAGCCGACCTGGTGCAGCATTTAACGTAATCGATGCAAATCAACTTACGCTGATTGTCGCATCATTGAACTGACCGTCAACATCGATTATTCAACTGTTTTAATCTAATTTCAGTCCGGTCCGAAATTTACAACTGCATTTGAACTGATTTTTTTTGTTATATATATTTATGTATATGCGTTAGAGTTTATGCAGAATCAGTGAATGTTTTAACCGAAATTGGAAAGCTTTTGTTTCAATTAATTTTGATTTATTATAAATGATTATTATTTATACGTTAGATTATTTATATTGTATATTAATCATGACAGTTAAAGATTGATTTGAAGTTATGAATGATTTAATTCAGGAACAATATACTATATAAATGTACACAAACTTCAAAACATTTAAAAACTATTCATTCTATTATAGATAATAATAAAACAAATTTCTATGAAAGTAGAAGACATTTTGATTTGCATTGAATCAACAAATTCATAATTTATAAATGATAATTTTGTTGTATCTCGAGTTTTTGTATTCAGTCCAATTTAAAAAAAAAATCGATTGTAAAATAAATCCGCAATGGATGCTCCAAATGAGTGAGGCTTAAGTCACAACAGCTACCAACTGTTTGCATTTAATTAGTTCACGTGATTTACACGCTCGGGAAAAATTAATTGACTAACATTGATTACGTGCGATGAATCATGTTTCGCGCGGAATCGAAGCGAATAAATCAGGAGAGGGTTGCGAGCAGGATCAAAACTGCATAATAAATAATCATTAAACCAGAGCGCGAACGTTCGAATTGATACTAACCGGGATAACTCAATTTCTCGACAAATTTGCGGATAAAAAAAAATAAAATAAAAATGTGATGTGAAAAATTGCGTTTCAAACGAGGATGCGAGTTATGTTGACTGAAGTAGTTGAGGGTGGAGGAAACGGCCCGACAAATCTAGATACGTTTCCTAGGAGATCGGAGTAAACATCGTCGTAAAATCAAAACTCGCGGAAAAGTAATAATGCGAGACATGCGACCTGCGGGATCTGCGCACATTCAAAGCATAAATTATTTCGCAATTTATTAAACCCGAGGGATCGCCGTTTTATTGAGGACTTCAGTTTGATAAATTGAACGTAAAAGTTTTCCAAAGAATAAAGCAATCGTGGAAAGGAAAAATATACTAGATATTATTGTTATTGAAACTGCTTGATATTTGACAGCTTACAAAACTTACACAAAGAAATAGCAAAGAATTCGAAATGATTTAGTAATTACATGTAAAAATATTATTATAAATAATAATATTAGTTTAGTTATTTCAGAATTCAATATTTCAAATTATTACTTTATTTTCATTAATTAATTACATGAAAACAAACCAAACAGCCAAATAGTTTCATTTCCCAAATATCCAATTTTCATATGTATCATTTGGATACCTTATAAAGAAGTCATACTCGTACTTGTACTCGGTCTAATTAATAAAAACATTGATTAAAAAAGTAAATCCACATCGAATGCTCGAAATGTGTGAGCGTTAAGTCGCAAAAACTATCAACTATTTCGTAGCACATTACAGTTTATGAGGAAAATTGTAAAGACGCTACTTTTACAAGAGTCATTTCTTTATTACTTATTTTTTTAATGCAAATTACATCCAAATGTATAAAATTACAGCAAAAACTAAAAATTAATCGCGTGCCCCAAATAGCCAACATTGGTATGCATCTTTTGGATCCATTCTACCTATTATAGTTTCTGACAAACTCATGTGAAGACACATATTTTTCGAGCGTTAATTTTTAATTACATGATTTTTTTAATTAATGTAAGTACTGAATAAATAAATTTTCATCCAAGCAGATGTGTAATGTTAAACAAAATGAATAAATTAATTTTGCTACGCCATTCGCGGCCAAAATTATGCATTGAAATTAAAACTAAACATAAATATGATTTTAGAAGAATTATAGATGTTATTTTTGTGCCGTATTATGTGCGTCAATCCAAACTGGTTGGATATAATTAGCTGGGAACGTTCGCGCTTCCATTCATAATCCGGCCCGGGAGATTCAAATTGTTGGGATTACGCGAGACATTAGAGCGAACAAGGAAAGTTTTCGAACAGCACTCCCCTCGGACGCTTATCAAGTTTCGGCGAAAATAGCGTTTAAAATTAGGATAAGCGGACGAAGGAGAAGGTATCACTGTTTCCATTCCACCTTTTATTTTATTTGTTTAGATGTTGTAATCCTCTATGTAGCAATTAGAAAGAAACTCGAGGAAACAATCTTTTTTTTTTGTTGTATACGTTGTTTTTTTTTTTGAGTCGCTGTCGCCGTTGTTAATTTGACGTAGGCTGCCGGACAAATTGACAGGGTTATTAAGTCGTCGAGAATTCCATTTTAATGACGTTAATTTTAAGGGAGTGACGAGAGAGGGAGAGAGATGAGGCAGTCTATATGCATAAATGCCTTAACCACTTTATAAGGCGGTTGTTAAAGTTTGATTTAATCTTGGAGCCATCTCCTCCCACAGTCTACCGCCCTTCCATGTCTCTAGCTTCGCGTTAACAGATTGAACCATCAAATAGATGAGAAATGTAATTTTCTCTTTCACTCTCACTCATCGCTTTTCATTTGGTCCTTGTTGTTTCTGCCGGGAACAAAACCACTGCATTAATACTCAACGCAGCTCTGATTATAATAACGCGGATTAGCGACAAGTTTCCGGTTTCCCGCTGTCCGCGAAACGTCAACCATTTACATATTTCAACAAAACGTTTTAACGTCACAACTGTCTTGATTTGAAAGCGTCTCATCAGTTCCTTGCAATTTTCCATCCGCAAATAAAAGTAGTAGTGAGAAAAAAATATAAGACAGAGTTGCAGTTCGGTCTATTGATTCCAGCAACCATAGGTCTTTATAAACGAGATCCATTCGATACTAAGTGCGAATATCATTCATATGAGCTGCGGGTTATTGTTAAATGGCACGGCAAGCGGTGGAAATCCACGGGCGTTCCCATCCGTACATCATTTATTTCGCACCGGATAACCGCCGTTGGCCATCGCCGCACTCCGCCCTTCAGACGCTCCATTAATTGGCTCACTTCGTTTCACAGATTGCAGATTAATTGAAAAATATCTCTATTAGCAGTTTTAAGAAAGAAAGGAAAAAGCTCAGCAAACATCGCTGCATCAACAATAAACCTTTTCTTTTCTTTCTTTTCAATTTACTAATTGTCCGGAGATAGCGTTCCAATTATCCATGAAAGTTTTCAGTATACAATATACAATGAATTTCAAAAATTTCATATCTTGATTTTCAAATGGCTTCAATCAAATATTTACGTTTTACTCTTGAAATTGTTTCAAAAATATACTCTAGTAAACAACAATCACAAGAAAACAATCACCGCATAAACAAAATATTGTTTGTTTCAATTATTCGTACATACATATATTTCATACAACTATTATTATATGGACCTTTGTTTGAAATTGAAATTTATTTATTATTTAGTCAATTTTGTATTAAATAAGCTCAGTATAATTAAAAACTTATTATAAAAAATGCTTTTATATTTCAATGAAATAATCTATACATACCATTAATTAACAGCCATTGTTTTACATTTTGTGGTTCAATTACATATTTGATTATTAATAACTTTTTATATAAAAACCTATAACAGCATCGACAATGAATCTTTTCTTTCAACATACAAATTCACTTGATAAATGGAGTTCCAATTATTCGGGTTTATAGAAATCACCATTTACCAAATAATTAATACTTTTTGTTTACTATTAAAAAGTATAATATTTAATTTGGTATTGCATAAAATTACCTCATTATTTATTAATAGAAGTAGCGAAATTATAACTAATAAAATTCTCATTAACAATTTTTAATTGTTTACGTTGATGATTATTAATATATTAGTTGAAACTGTAAAGGAGATAGTATATTGGATTTGTGTAAAACAGTTTACTTCTTGATATGTTGAATGGATTCTTCTGTCGTTTGCATGCAAGTTTGTATCGAGTGTTTCAATTACTTGGTTCTATTTATTTTAAAAATTAATCCATCCATTCAGCGATGAAACGAAGTTTCGAGTGTGGATGGAATTGCAAGTGGAGGACAGAGTAAATATTGTCCGGACGCGACCGGAGAGGTTGAGTGAGACTGCCGTGGAGTTGCCTGGAGGTGGAGGAGGACGGTTTGCGATTAATTAGATTCCCTCTCCCCCCACACTCCGAACCGACGACATAAAAGGCAATTTAATGTGACTTGGGCGGACGGGGATTTAGATATCGTTTTAAACTAATACCTTTGTCAGATTGAAACATTTACGGTTATCCTCCGGAACCTGGATTTCCTCTGGCGACGAAACCCACTATTTCTTTGCTCTGCTTCGCCATGTGTATTACTCTCTGTTTCACTCTCTCTTTGTGACGTCCATTCCCTCTTCCTCGTTTTCTTTTATTTTTATACGTGGCTTCGCATTGAGATATATATGAATGTACACACAAAAGCCACTTTGGACATCTGTGTTAGTTGCGTCTGGGCAGATAGAAAGGATGGAAAAGGAGAGCCAAACGAGAAGAAAAAAGAAAAAACATAAAAATGGGTCACACAGAATCCACATTTTATCAAATAAGGACTGTAAATAATGTTTTTCCTCCCTGATTTAGATTCTTTTGTTTCTCTCCGGAGTCCAATAAGGCGAACTCCTTAACTCAGTCAATATCGGTCCGAAGGACGTAGAAAAAGAAACTTTCCATCTAGAGATGTGCAGAACGAGAAAAGCACTCTAAAAGTCTTTGTAAGCTAGAATTAGGATCTTAATTGATGCGAGCTATTATTGAATAATATTGCTAGATAATTATTAGTGCTCTCGAAAATCGAGGAAGCCTCCTTGAAAACCGACACAGAATCCGCTTATCTACTACAATTCTCTACAGCTATCCAAATGCGCAGCCGGGGGTAAATTACCCAATGAGGACAGTATTTAAATTGATATATGATTTTCTTCCTTTCAATTCAACGGGTAATTTAGGGGTAAATAAATATATTTTGAGGTAATAGGTAAATAAGTTCCCCGATATTATTTTACTGTTACATCCGAGCATTCGGTTTTGATTTCAAATCGAATTATTGTCAATAATATTATCTCAGAGTTATCGTCAATATGGGATTTTAATAAGAATGAATTGCTTAAGAAGTCTCGGATTGTACACCTGCTACATCATTGTTCAAACTTGTGTTCAGATATATCAAGGGTATTTTATCTTTAGACTTTGAATATATTAACCATCTTCGATTTTTTGCTGTAATAGCAAAACAAAGAAGTGTTGTAATTAAAATAAAGTAGAAACAAATACATTTAATGTTAACGCTGTGTCTGTTAGTTTAGTAAACAAAATATATTTATAAATGTATAAACATGGAAAAACTAAGAAAACTGAAAAACTTTTATATGACTTTACTTCCAACATTATTATTATTATCTGTCAATAATTTTCAAAACTTATTAAATTAATTCATATCATATCAAATGTATTGTCGTGTATCACTATATTTTTCTCTTTCTCACTGATTCATTGTTTCAAGTAGAGAACGGGTGTGTGAAAATCATAATGCGAATGAAAAATTGCGCGAAACAATGTTGTTAAATTACGAGTGTTTTGTCAGTGAAAGGAGAAACGAGAAACCCGTCATGAAAAATGGTTTTAGGAACAGAAAGAAAGAACAGCACGAGATTGTATGTGTGTGAGAGGGAAAGAGAGACATAAAAATGGGGATTATTTTACGCGGCGAACGGAATCGTCGCGTATTAATTATCAAAACCGAAGCGGCGCTAATTAAAAAAGAATAACAGAAAGAAGAGAAAAAATGTATACAAAGTATAAGCAAAAAAAAGTGTGAGCCGGCTTTTCACGCTCGTTTAATAAGCGAAATGGAATCGTAAATTATTTAAGTGGAGGCGAAGCGAAAGAAAACTTTAAGAAGCAGGTCCGAGCTTCTTTCCAGCAGGAAGACAATCCTTTATGCGGGTATAATCAGCGTATAATCTTGACGGTGGTTCCACTCACGTCGTGGCAAACTCCCTCCCATCTCCCAAGTCCTGAGAGGGTTCAAGTCATTCTTCATGTCTAGTGGCTAAGATTTAGTGCCATTCATCTTCTAAATAACAAAAAAAAAGGAGGAAAAGAGAGGGAGTGAGTGTATCCTACTCAACCCCCGGTGGTAATTTGCCGGTGTCTGTCTCCTTCTCTCATCCCCATTCTTTTTTTAACATTCTCGTTCATATTCGTTCTTTTTCGTTGAGGCTACGGACGAAATGGGAATTCCACCCTCAGGCACGAACGAATTAACATTTCAATTTCGATGTCGATTTGCGCATAGACACATAATTCAAAGAGTAAAATTGTGCCCATAGATGACGTGAAATCCACCCTGCCATTCCGTCCCAACCCAACGGTACATTACATTAATGATCTTCGGGTCTTCCCCGTCCGACAGGGATGATATTCGAATGGGGTGTGTAGTACGTACGCCAGTCGCGACATCAATATGCACTGAATCCGAATCTTCCTGATTAGATTACCACTTCAGGTCGTGATTGCGGGACGTGCGGGGACGCCTTCGCCTACCGTTCCTTCGATCATTGCATTCGACCGTTTCCGCACAATAGCTTAGCACACAACAGCAGAAACCGCTTTTCCACTTTGGGACGCAACACCTCCCCCACATTCCCTTCCCCATTTCGGCATCGGAACACAGCATCTCCTACCCCTCCTCGTAACGCCGCACAAAACTCATTACCCGCCACTGATCTTCGCTATCCAGTTTAATCAAACTACTCCGAGGTTTCGAGAACAACATCTGGAATTGCTCTTTTTATATCCGGAATTAGCATGTTTCACCAATATATACTGCTTTGTTTCCACAACTTGGCTAGGTAAGCCTTTTTTGTCCTTCTCCGCTTCGCAATAAAACGCATTCCGATTTTCCATTATCCAAATCCCTTTCTAATGGTATTTCTAATTTTATTTAAACAAATACACTCATACCTCCCTTTAGGTCCTAGATACATTTCGGAAAAGTTGGCCGTATAACGAATAAATTATTTTGATTTATTTTCATTTGTTTTGACCGCTTAAGGAAACATTGTGGGCCGTAAATATAAAAACTGTCAAAATTAAAAAGGCCGTTATAGCGAAATACCATATAGCGAGGTATAAGTGTATACATACAGAACCAATAAAAATTACAGAAAGATTTACAAAATATTTTTGTCTTCTTTACTTCGAACATTATTATTATCTGTCAATAATTTTCAAAACTTATTAAATTAAATTATATTAAATTAATTTCAATTAAATAATCATTGTTACAATATTACATCATTGTTATAATATACAAATCGTTATTCTGTTCATTCTAATACACCATTTGTTGGAAAATATAGTAACTACATCAAATAAATTGTTTTCACCTAACAATGTTAACAATTTCTGTAAACAACGTTTGTACAATTACCATTGGATCTCCAATAATAGTATCAATGGAAGCATCCTTCTGCCCGGATTATTATTGTGGCTTTGGGGAAATTGGAGCGGTCATATCAGATCGATTCTTTTACGCTGAAGCATATCGAATTCGGGCCCAACTGCACTCAACCTTTGATGTACTTAGAACCGGAAATAAGACCTAAATTATTCATTAAATAAATATGTTATACATTTGCTTTGAACCTGCACCAAAACACTCGCGCACATCCATATCAAGTAAAACAGAACAAAAAAAGAAGAGAGTACCACGTTCGCTTTTCGTCTTGCCAAAGAAAAATCCATATATAATATTGCTATCCTAAACCGGATAGCCGATTGTGTTTTCAAAGGATATTACTATTAGAAGATGCTGTGCTTATTTATTTATAGAACACCATCTATTAGTAAATTTAAAACTATCTTTGATATTATAAAGTCAATGCTGATTTTGATTTGTTTATTAATTAAGACGCAATCTACCGTTACGAAAATCCGATACGAAAGGTTGTTGGTTCAAACCTCAAAAACCAACAAAAAATTGTGGGGACCGTTAAACCCAAAAAGGGGTAGAAATATAAATCTCTTTTTTTCTGAAAAAAAAAAATTCCTAATTATTATATTTTATTTGAGCATTAATTTGTTGTTGTTAAAGTTGTTGTTATTTCAAATTTTTTTTTTTTATTCAAATCTAATATATTTTTTTAAATATTTGTATAAATGCATAATCAACTGACAGGTTCAAGACATGTTTTACTTATTTTTTTCCAATACTCCATCTATCGGTAAAAATAATATACGTGATTTTCCTAAAAAACAAAAAAATATTTCTGTTCTTTTTTTAATACGCCGTCTATCATCAATAATAAAATGTTTTATTTTTGTTTGTTTTTATTAGTTTATCAATTGATATATGCAGAATATATATTTGAATGCAAGAAATAAATTGGTTTTATGCACTTCTTTGGAAAAGCGTTGAATAGAAGAGCGTGCATATTGGATGACAAACATCGAATAGGTTTCTGTTATTCGCTTCGAAAATGTGTATTTGAATGGGTGGAAAACATGCATTCGCACAGTTCACTTTGGCTACAAATATTCCACGTTATTTTGTTGGTGTTGTAGGTAGATAGACTATAGAGAATAGTAAAAGAAAGAGAGAGTGAGTGGGAAAACTGAATGAGTCGAACATGGTGCTGTATGCGTGCCGTTCCCGCTTTTCCTTCCAATTCTCTTTTTCTCTCACCATTTTTTTTCCTCAAGAAATTGGAAATGCTTATTGAATATTGAAACGAGCAATGTACACGCGTTTTCGTTACGAACGGTAGAGAAATTGCTTCCAAGCTTTTATAGGTATCCTCGCGTCTCCTTTTATTTCGCCATTCCAGATACATCCGTCTCTCTTTTACACACAGACTCCGCTATGCACGCCCAAACGTAGAAAGATACAGTCACCGTTTTCCAGAATAGAGCGAAAAGCGCTCGAATATTGATGTGCAAGAGTATCTAGAGGATTATTAAATTCCATCAAACGCAGAGGCCTTCCTTACTCACTCTGCACATATTAATTTCAGCATATTTCCAAAGCCGCGATTTCATTAAACAGCAAATATAATTACTAAACCACATATTAATTTTTCTCATTATATATATATATATATATATATATATATGTTTTCTACATTTATTTTTCTGTTTATCAACATTGATTTTTTTCTCTAAATCGAATGCAATACTTTCATTATGTTCTACTTCGTTGACTATGCAATTTTGAAAATGAAAACACGATTCATACAAATATAATTAGAGGTTTTCTTTAGCATCTTATCGTACGCAATTCAAAAGAACAAAGCTTTCTGGAAACCATATCACGGTTTTCGAAGAAACGTTCATACGAAATAACTTTTTTTCTGAAAAGGAAACCCAATTAATACCCTTCTTCATATAAATAATATAAGAAATTAAAAGTACGTTTTTAGGAAATACTGTTAATACAAATATCTTTCATCATTTAATTAAAAATTATATATTTTAGTATTAATATATTTTTGGAAAAAAAATATTAATCAAAATCAACTGTTTCAGTAAAGTACGAAAACATGATTTATATCAAAATTTATTAATATTTTTTTTTAACATACAGTACTTTTGATATCCAAAAAAATGTTGATTATTTCCTTTAAACATAATTAAATACTGACATGTGGTACATAAAGTTTTTTCATTTTCTGATTACATTTTAATCCGCAAAATCTTCAGTTTCTTAATTCGAAACGCGCGAAAAATATATAAAAAAAAAACAAGTGCCTCAAACAGCCCCGGCAAAACAAGCAATTTCTTCTGCGGAGGAAAGCGGAAAATTCTCTTATCTTTTCACAGCAAACAGCACTCAGAAGAAAGAAAAAAAGAAAGTCACGTATTTTTTATATCGTTCCATCTCCTCTTCTCTCTGTCTTACATGCAGCGATATAATATTATATAAACAATTTAACACAGTTAAATTTCCGCTCAGAAAAAGTGTAGAAGCCGGGTGTAATTTCATCATCTGCAAAGCGAATATGTTTATTGTATTTGGCCCGTAAACAGCGAAACTTTTGACGAAAATAAAAAGAAATATAAACATTTCGCTTGAAATCTTGTATACATATATATATCTTGCATCAAGTTAGAGGGGATGTTTCGTGGATGCTGCGGGGTGCAAATGCAGTGCCTTCTCATAAAAAATAGCAAATAAAGAGTTCAGTTTTCAACTCCGTTTATAATTTGTAATGAACATATATTATAAAATCTTCGTGAATCTGTAACAATTTTATGGAATTTCTTAATTATAAAACCTAGTGTACGTCCCTGCGGAACGCCCGAAGTAGCAAGGAAAACTTTGTAGTCTTCGTCGGATTTTGAATTAGTTTCTGTGCGGAAAGGACTGCGTTATAAACAAAACTGAATTTGATCAGGGAGGTGATCAAAGTGTGATGATCTAAAGTTAGTTGCCCGGCGCATCCATCGAACGAAACTTCAATCGCGTATAGAGAAATCTCCCAAGCGGGATGTGCAGCTTCAGACACGTATTAAATAAAAGAAATTGCAAATCTAAGAATTCATCATCATCAAAAGATTATTTCCGAATTTTGCGAAACGCTAACATTGCTCGGGTGACTGGATTACTTAAATTTTGCGTAACGCGTAATCCTTTTAATCCGAACTTGTTATTACGTTCGTTCCCTCGTAACATCGAATTCGATTAAAATCTTCATCGGAGTATATAATGCGTTTATGTTAACTGCGCATTCTCTCTATCCCTTTCACTCTGTGATATTCAAATAATTGTAGATTTAGTTTATTTCGTAATTATGTGTAGAACGATGACGCGAATTCCATTATTGTGGCATTTAATATTATTGCTCGATAACTGGTCGTAGTAATTGCCGTTATCAATATCTATTTTTTTTTAAATTTAGCACGAAATCGAATTCATCTAGTTTCTAATCGTGATCAACATCAAATTGGAAACATCCGCGTAATTGAATTTCAACACTGCAGATGTAGATAAGCTACAAATTATAGCCGTAATATTACATAATAAAGGAACAAGTTAATTATTAGGTTATTAACTATGAAATGTCCGAATATCGAAGTACCAGCTTTGATATTAATAATATATGTGATATTTTACTTTATTTTTTTATTGTAAAGGTGCTTCATCGGCCTTTCAGATACACGTCTTAGCTTGTGATTATCTGTCAAATTGCCTTTTGTAGATTAAATTTTGTAATCCCTAGATAACTAAAAATTAGTACTATTTTTGAATGATTTCCATTGTAGAACCAATGAAGAAAATACAAACCATATTGTAAAGTATGACGACAAATTGATTCTTTTCGACAATCTCGGATATTCGGAACAATGATTGGATAACAATGAGTTGCCAAAACACACACCGAAACCAACAAACTTATGGCGAATAGTCACCGAGATTGGTTATAAGAGACAGGCCAAACCTTTTGCAGAACAATACTCGATCACAATTCTCCTGAATTGCTCAAACTCTAAAAGCTGGATTTGAAAACTCTCCTTCATCAACTGTATTTCTAATACCTTGCACTAACCGACTATCATTCTTTCTAGACCTTGAACCACTTCTTGCAGAGAAAAAATATTTATTTCCGAACATTCTGTAAAAAAACGATCTGGCCTCATCGCTGGCGTTTAGAGTAAACGGTATTGATAATTTCAACGTACTTCAAATTTTAGAATTCAACACTGTGAATTCTAGGTAAGCTGATGCATTATATAATAAAATATAAAAATAATCATTGATAAATTGATATTTTTAAATATATTTGCGATTGTAATAAAAGAATCGTCACCATTTAAAAATTTTATCATTTTTTTTTGTTGTTGACTTAAAGTGAATTTTATTGCAACGTTTATTTATTTCATATACAATTTCATATTTATGTAATTTAGAATAAAATAATGTATACATGCTAGAATTTAAATAATTTGAATTTATGTATATCTGAAACTTTAAATAATAAAGTAAAAAATTTAAATTTTTTCTTTTTTGGTATTCCCCACCATCCAATAGTCGTTTTAAGTCCCAAATTGTGTGAATGAATGGTAGAGAAAAAAAGTTACGTGGAAAGGCTTTAAAAAATGAATGAACTAAAATTTGTTGGAAATAAATTAGTTTTTAATTATTTTTTATGAGATAATAAGCACGAAAACGTGCAAACTTTAATTAAATATGATCATGTTTTCATTCAAATTAATTAAAATAACCGCCGAACCAAAATGTTAATATATTCCTTAATTAAATATTGATTTCCTATAAAATTTGTATACGTTATTTTTCGCTTATTACAGGATACATATTGTGTTAATTTATATTGAAAGTGTATGATAGGGGTTTGAAAATTAAAAAAAAAGTTTTACGATTCCTCCACCTCCTACGATAAATGCGGACTTCAATTTGAATCTGCAACCAGTTCGGAATTCGTTCATGGCATACCGAAACGCCAACGATACTTGTAAATCAACCGATTCAAACCTTCTACCCCGACGTTTTCGATTCAATACCATTCCGATTGTCGGTCGCTCTCATAACTTTTCCATGAGATTCAATACAGTAAAATAAGATGAATGCAATGATTTGCAGATCTAATACTCAGAAAACAACTTAAAGAAAAAATTCATCAATAACATCAAAATCAGTTCATTGAAATCATTCACGTTAAACAAAAATAGTTAGGTCAACAAAAAATTAATATGAATACAAATGTTTGTAACGCAATGAAAACAAGGTGAATAAAAAAATGTGTGCTATACAATTATTATTTCAGTTAAATAAATAAATTGAATTGAATTTAAACAAATTCTGTAAATATTCCAAGTTTATGTATATTTATTCATGTATGTTCATTTAAAAAAATAAAATACAATATTTTCTATTTGTTACTATTTAGTAAATTTTTTTTATAACAACTGAAGAAAAATAACAAAATAAATTGTAAATTATGTCAAAATTATCTATGTTATGAAATAATTATAAAAAATATTGCTAAAATATATTTATGGAATTGCTTCAACAGAAAAAAATACGATAACATAACAACTCAAAATAGTAACATTTTTAATTCACAAAATACAAATAATTGATCAAAGTAATAATCATGTACAAAATTATATAATTAACACTATATAATAAATATTGATTAGGCAATTATGTAACTTTATTATTTTGCACAACAAATTCAAGTTTTCGTTTAAAAAATACAAATTAATATAACACTTATGTTAAAATTTTATGTTTTCAACGATGTTTGGATTACAAATTCTTATATATATATATAACAAATAACTTTGTATGGACCTGCGGTATTCAACATTGGGGATCCGCAACTCTAGCATAGACATAATCCAGAGATTTCAGTCAAAAACGTTGAAGCAATTGAACAATTCTCCCTGGTTCACGACCACTGATATCGCCTTCGTTAAAAAAGAGATTTCAAAATCCATCACCAGATATCGTCTTCGGCTGGAGGATCATCCGATTCGGCAATATAAAAATCTTTTGTTACAATTGTATTTTTTATAAATCGCATGTACAAATTGTAAATTTTATATTCATAACGAGTTTTGACATGTCAAATTTCTAGTTTTTTTTTAGATAAAAATCTCTTATTATCATTTTAAATTCTGTAGTAATCTTGATATTTGCGTGGAAGTATTAAAGTTTTAAATTATTGATCGATCGGGGTAGAAATAACAATAACCGAGAAATTGGGAATCCGACGTATTATGAAATTAATTTAATTCCGTGCTGGGAAAATGTTCGAAGAGGAAAAGGAGGAGGAGTGACGAGTCCAATAATTCCGTAAATTAGTTTTCGTTAATTAACGTTTTTGGGACGAGGCGGAGAGGATGTAGAATGCAAGGAAGAAAGGAGCGAAGAAACACGAAGTTCTGGCGCGAATTAAACGGTACGATTAGTTTGTTGCCTGCTGGAAACTGCCGAACTTAAGACAGACCCAGGTTGGATTCGAATGTTCGCTATTAACCGATGAGAGGAGTTACATCGACTGCTGTTGTTCGAAAAGGATGAAAAGAGAAATATGTGGGGTCTGGGGTTTTGTTCGGTGGAAGTTCGAACGACTTTAGTTTAAATTATAACAGCCATTAGGAATTTAAACTTGATATTCTAAGCATTAAGGTAATATCAACACAACATTGACTAATGCAAATTAATTTTAATTCCCGATACGATGAATACAAACGAATTATTATACGCATTTCTTTGAGTAGTTTTATAAACTAATCAGATATCGATGGTTTGCTTAATCTGGTTAAGAGGGTCATCTCCCAGTGGATACAATTTATCTTCAAGAGCTGAAAAACGGGTGAGGAATATTATGCATGCAAATGAAGGAGAGTAGACGAGATTCGCGGCTTCGACCAAAGAAAAACTTACGGTTAATTTTCCAAAAAATAAATAGTGTCGCGTCTCCGGCGTTCTGTGAAACGAGGGAGTGAGCGAGAACGCTTTTCCAAAACTTTTTGCGTTACATCACTCCTCTTCTGAATACGAACGAGCTTATTATACACATTTATATACATACCCTACACATAAGACGCAAATCTTGCAACCAACTCTACACGAATCATGCGAGATTATGTATTCATTAATTTTCAACGCGCTCACAAAAAAATATCATCCTCGATTTACTCACAGAAAAGGTATCCACAATTTCATTTCATAACAAAAACAACATAATAAAACTTACAACTTCAGCGTCAAATGAGAAAATAGATCGAGTTTTCTAATTGTGCGAGATTAACAACTATTTATGAAATTAAATCCTCACAGGAATATATCGTTTATATCCATTATATTCAACATAAACTTTATTGATAAATTTCAATCAATATAAATAAGAAAAATCATGTAAAATTACATGTTTTCATTATAATTAAAAAAAATAGAAAATTTTGCACATTTGAAAATATATTTTAAAATATTTATTTATTTTAGTATCTTTTACAATTCTTTGTGAGGTTTTTCTAAAAAACGAAAAATACGGTAATTTTTTGAAGCTTTTACTTATAATTGAACCGTTTATTTTGAACGTGATCTAAGTACATTTATATTAAAATTCACATATAAAAGAGTTTTGGTTTCAATAAAATTAAGTATCTAAGAAAGTTAAATAATAGCAATTATTAAGTGAATTCTTACTCCATAAATGGAGTTAAGCCAAGTGATTTGAAGAAGTCATTGAGTTATGGTGGTCATAATATATCATAGTAAATTCATCATATCCTTGTATTTCGATGTTGTAAATCGTCTCTTATTGTTGGTCTACCCCGACGTAGTAATAAATCCAGTATTTACTCTGCATTCTCTTCCATTGATAATTTTTCCTTACAAAATTGTATTTGGTTCATACCTCAAAAAACGCATTTTGCATATTTGTAATTAATTTAATGTTTGTCCATTAGAATTCTTTAACCTTTTAAAAACTGCGTCTTCCAAAATCTTGTGTATGATGATATGAAATCCTCTTGTTTCATTTAATTTAGAATGAAGTTATTACCCTTCCGGTAATACTAAATAATTAAAATTATCTTCATCGCTGCCTTCATAAATTTGAAAAATATTTTGTTTAATTATTAAACTAAGTGTAAAAATATATGTAAATATTCAAATATTCACACCGTACGAAATTGGGTGTATTTGAAGAGATGCGGGCCTAATCCAACATGTTCGTCCTGTTTTAGGGATGATGAAATGTTACAGAAGAAGATTGATGAAACGAAAAATCGGGTGGATGCGTCTGGGCCGTAATAAGACGATGGAAATGGGAGAGAAAAAAATAAGGGAGAAGAAGAAAAAAAGGACACACCGAATGTGGGTTCATCCTTTCCTCTTTCTCTCTTATATATATTTTTTTTGCAGCAGCAAGAATTTTAATGGCCTCACTTTTTTTTTCTATATTGATCGAAGACCGAATTCTTTTTATATATCGTACATTACGTTCGATTTCTATACGTGACCTTTTTGATGGATGATGGATCAGCGGAATCAATTTACTTAAGAATAAACAGAAATTATTTGAAAAAAAAATATAAATTTAAATTCATAAATAATATTGATTCGAGTGGAAATTGCATTCAATGAACAAGAAAATATAACAGAAATGTTAACGATTAAAATAGTTATTTCATTCTCTTTAAGTAAAATAAATCATTAAATAATTTTGAAAGATGAAAAGTATTAAGTGACAACGAAAAAAATAATACTGCACGATTTTTCCAAACATTTATTAGAAATAAGTATGAATTATTTTTATTTTTATTTTAGTTACAATTATATTTTGATTATTATATTATCTAAACTTAATAGGTACTTGGTCAATTATTACAAAATTGAAAAAAAAAAAACAATTTTATGCTATAAAAATGTGAGTGTTATCAAACACTTTATTTTCTATACAAAATTCAGCTACAAATTTGCTAGTTATAAAAAACAACTATCAAATTGAAATATCCTTTGCTCCGTCGACTTTAAAAATTACCTCGGGCAAAACATCTCGAGTGCTAATTGTGTGTCAATTATTGTGAGTAGTTTAAAAATGCAATAAAAATAATGAAAATAACAATGACAATAAACTAAAAATGTGCATAAACAAAATAAAATTTCCATTGTGTTGAAGTGGACAAAATGGAATGTACACACTATACGCAATAATATAAAAAGAGTGCTTTGTATTTTTTTATTTGTTTATTACAAACGTTTCATTTTTTATTGTTGGTAGTCGTTTCAGAATTGAATTGAATTGAATTTTATTTAATATTTCATTTGTATTAAAGTTCTAGTTGTTTCAAAAATTGGTTTGATAGATTACTTAAAAAGTTTCACTAGAAATGAAATTTTAAAAAGCACATTTTAAAGTAGAGTAGAATTAAAACTAGAGGAACTACTGCTATTTTGCTATTTGTCATAATATAATTATTTATGCACTCCGTCTGGCAGTAATACATGTTGTGTATAAAATACACCACGCGAGTAGTACATAGAAATTTCGGTTCGCGAGTAGTTAAAACCACTAATTGAATAATATTATTTTAATGTTTCTAAAAAAATATATATTTCATAATCTTCGCTTTTCAAACTATTACCCATCAAAAATCATTGGAACACAGATTTTCGACCTTCCGACGTTCGTAATCAATATCTCATTTGCACGCTATTCAAACGGACGGACGTATATATATATATATAGTATACACTATATAGTATATTCCACATGGTGCATACTATATATTATACACGCCCAATTTTGCATGCGCAAAATTGATTTAATTGATTTCGCAATTTAGAATTCGCGTGTTTATCCACCAGCTAGAATTATTTCAAAATAATTAATGCGAATCAATTTGAAATGTCCGAGCGTTACGATTCTGGTTTGCGTAATTATAATAATAATTGTTGATTTCTCTTTGTCGTTTTTAAAGTCCGGTTTCATGTGGGTCAAGTATCGTTAATTGCAATCGAAAATTATATGCGTTACCTCTCATTTGTGTATTTCTTTCCTTTCATTTAAATTTTCATGTGGTGTTTCATCGGCGTTTCGGGAATCATTGAATCGATGATGAGAGGAATCCAATTAAAATTCATAACACCCAAATCCGATGTGTTTATTTCGTGCACGTATAGAAATGCATGTATATTTTTTTCATTGGTGCGTGTTGCCAATTTACTATTAATTTAAAATGTTATATATTTATTTTTCTTTTTCATTTATTTTTGTTTATGAAGTAGGAGGATTTAATTGCAAATTGTTATTTGTTCATCGGATTTTGTTTAACTGTAATTAGGATCAAAGGTGAATTCCATTCGCATATCGGATTATTTATTTATATTTTGTTTAAATTGGATTCTCGTCGCATTGATTGCAACATTTTGTATTTAATTAACTTTCGATAGGATGTTTTCTATATAATTCAAATGTTGCGTTAATTTTGGGACATCCTTTATTAACATTATTTTTTGAAAACCGGTATTTATGTAATTCAAAAAACCGGTTTTTGAGCCTAGACTTAAAATATACAAGTAAATAAATTATTTTAATTACCAGAAACAAAAAAATGTATTTTTTAGAGAAAAATCGAAAAGCGGTTTTGTAGAAAAGTTAATATTCGAAAGCCGGTTTTTAAAATAGTTGGTTTTTGTATAAAACTCTATTGGGTACAAACTAACCAAAACTTTTAAAACTGGAAAGTTTGGGCAACCCCGACATATATACCTTCTTGCTACTGACTAACGATTTGTAAAAGCACATCTAAAGCATAATAATTTTAGAAGAGTTTGTCAAACAACAGAAAATGAACCGAATGCAGATATTTTACAAAAATTAGCAAAGCCAAACAAAATTGATGATATTTTTTGTTATATTTTTATAAAATAAACATGGTTGAAAGATAATATGTATTATTTCTTCCTCAGTCTAATTAATTATATATTTATATATATTAATTACTAACGTTATATTTCTCAGACGCCCCGCGTCACTCAAAATTTCAATATTTCATTGAAAATATCAAAAATTATTTTACTCGTTTATTTAAATATATATTATTTTTTTTTCTGTTTTTATTTTCTTTTTTTTCAGTCTGACAAAAGCATTCAACTTATAGCCTGAGATGTTGGCAGGTTGTGAATGAACAATAAAAGTTAAAAAAAAACATTTGAAAAATTGCTAAATATATTTTTTTTACAAACACTTGAAAGTTAAGAAAATTTCAACTAATTACTGAAAACATTATTAAGAAATGTATTACATCATTTTTGGAAATCGATTGGATAATACAAATTATTGATGATTTATTTAGTTAAGTTATGAACAATATAATTTATTTATTGATTAATGTTGTTTTTTTATAATGTATTGGAAATATAAAAAATATATTAATTAGGCGTAAAGAAGTGATGAAACTTTGATGTTGAAATAAAATGCGATTTTTTTGCTATTGATTCTTAGAAGAATGATTTTTTCAATATTAAATATTAAATTGATTGTTCAAAGTTACAGAAAAAAGTGAATAGAAATGCATATATTAATGAATGCTAATTGGCCAGGAGGAATAAAGTTGTTATGAGCTCCTTACCAGTTTGAAGCTGCAGCAAATGCGAGAATGGTATTCGAGTCTCGCAGGACGTGGAATATGCGTGCGTCAAGGATGTAATTATATAGTCCAGAAACTTTGTTGGAAGTCACAGGCAGTGTCACACAGGAAGGCGCAATTTAGTTACGCTCATGAAAGAGTCATTCGGAGCTTTAGAAGTGAGCGAGACTTGGGGGCGGTGGCAAAGGCCGGCGGCGAATACTTCTCAAAGGACCGAAGTGCTATATTGTATGTGTGTACTATATACATATATATCGCGTGCTATATAGTTTGAGTCTGGATATGATCAGTATAGAGCTCCGGCCGAGATACGGTTCGGTACTAACTCTCGTGCGTCCCGCGACCGACGCCCCTCGTAGTCGGGCGTCGCGACGGAAGGCGTCGATCTACGCCGGTCCAACTTGGAGCTCCCTCATATCATTATTATCATCATCGTAGTCATCATCTTTTTGAGGGACGCCCACTCAAATCCAATTTATTCATATACACATTTATATTTCAGGTACAGGAATTCCTCTCATTCATGACATCCATACTTGGAAATGAAGTATCGTTTCATGTTTTTCCTGGAAGCATCCTGCTACCGTCTTCAGTGAAACGTGTATTCACATGTATTCCGCGAAGAGAAGGGAATCAAGTTATATAGAATTTATACAATTACTCTTTGGTTTAACTCTCGTAATTAAAAGATCGAATTGAGCATACAGAATAAATAAATATATAGATATATAAATCATTATAAAATCTTAGTTTAAAAAAAATGTAAAATATGCAATGTATTAAAAGTATATGCAGGTAATTATGATTAAATAATATTTTGAATATTAAAATAATTATATTGAAATTAGAAGATAATACATTTTTGGTTTGGTCTATTTTTTTTACAAATTCAATATTTTTAAACAAAATTTTACATTAATAATTTTAGTTGCAATTTACATATATATATTTTAATACAAATTTCCTATTGGACCTGCCACATCCACCAAAGAATTAAAAACTTTACCAAAATTAATTTGGTATAATAAATTGTTGTTTTTTAAATTCATTAATTCCTTTTTATACATTTATTGTATTTATTGCAGCGCATTTACCAATTCATACTAGATTAATAAAATAAAGGAAACTAAATTTTAACAATTTTAAATAAGTTTATTATTTTTTAGTCAGGTGCAAATATAGATGTAATTCGAATTGTATTTTGCATGATCTTTTTTTTGCAAAGATAATAAACGTTTTCGAGTTGCAATAGCTAAATACAGACTCACATAGTGCTATTCTGCCAATATCCCAAATCCGGAGTAAATATATAAAAAAAAAACGTATAAAAACAGCTTTGAAAAAGCCGATTATTCCTATATAAACAAACATGAAAATGTACTGTTTTTTTTAAATATTTTTATTTTGATTAATAAAAATTTAGTTTATTTTGAATTTGTTAAACCGTGCTAGCAATATATATTATTTTATTCATTTTCTGTATAGAAAATTTATTCAATTCATAATTTAACTGATAATATTATTATAATTATTTTATTTTATAATGGAACTAAATGATTAATTTAGCTGTGTTATTAAAAAAAATGTTATAAATTAAATGAAAAGGAAAAATATTTGAACAATATATCGAAATCCTCGAATTAATTGATAAATAAAACATGATATAATCACAACACACGCGTTAAATATGCATTGTTCCATTTTATTATTATAGCTTTATTGCGTTAAATTGAATTTCAATATCGGATATGCATCGATTATAAATAATTCGAAAAATGTTTTTTTGAGACTGGTCTTAAATTCTAAAATATACACATTTAGTAAAGATCTCTCTCTATATGTATAAGATTTAATTTTGAAAATTAAGGACTTCGCCGTGAAACGCGCCGCTAACAATCAATAAAATGACACACAATACAATAAAAATTCCCTTTTAACTACTCTTCGCCAAAAGAGTGTCCAATATTGCAGTAGGAAGAAATCTTACAACAACGTAAACATCGTTTGACACTAAGAATTAATGCGACGTTTGTTTACATGTAGCAAGTGATAGAATATTTTAATAGGACCTAAATGCTGACAAAGAAGAAGAGAGGTTTTTAGTGGGTAAGAATCCCAAAATACCACGAATCTACCGTGGTCCCAGTGCAATGTTTTCCTCTCCTCCCGAAAAAAAAGTGATAGAATATTGTTCATTTCTGCATATTTTGTATCCAAAAGAAGGACTTATTTGAGCAATAGATTTGTAGAAATTATTTACTTTCTAAAATCAAATCTAAAATCTGAGAAAAATAAAACAATAAAATTTATATATAGATAGTTTTATAATTTTTTTTATTATGTCATAGTATATTTAATTTACAATCTTATACTTGCAAACATTAATTAAATCTAATGGTGGTAGACATTTGTTTTTTGGTAATTTTTTTACCAACAAATTACAGAAGACAATAGCAAGCACCGAGAGGTCTCACAAAGGGACTGCCATGATCAGGATTCGAACCGGCGTCCACGGAATCGAGGGTAGGGCGACTTAACCACTTGATTATTAGTCGCCATTATGAAATATTAGCAAAGTTCTAAAATTTCGTTTGCGATATTGTATTTTGTTATATTTTGTATTAAGTTAAACAAAAAAAAAATAATTTATAAAAATCCATTGTCTCATTTCTTTGTAAAAATTCAAAAACCGGTTTTAAACGGTTTGGTAGAAAAGTTTAAATTCTAAAACCGGTTTTTTAAAAGTCGGTTTTTGCGTAAGAAACGTTATTTCCTTTAAACAAAACAAAACGAAACGAAATTTCCATTAGCAGATTCAAATAGTTTAAAAAAACGAGTTTTTTTTTTTTTTTTTTTTGCTGTGAGTTTGTGATTTATAGAATGCTTTGGTAGAGCGCATTTTCACTTTGATGGAATTATCGGCTGTCGAATTTATAGATTTCCTGCGTCGAGCTGCACAGTTTTAAGTAGAAACCTATGTACGCGATGAAATATATACGAAATACAAGCGCAGTTACTATATAAATGTGAGCGAGTAAAACGTAATTCAAAAAAAGAAATATACAAAAGAAGTTTAAAAGTTAAAATAACATGAAATAATGAAGGTTCATTTTTAATTTGTTTGTTAAATATGTTAAAAAGAAGGAGTGGCTGGAAGCGGACCGTTAAAGCGTCGGCCAGGAAGATTATTAAAAGGGAGCCTGCATTCAACTTGCATTTTTAATGGATTCAATTGCTTCGAGCAATAACAGTAAAGGATAACGAAAGAATTAGTGAGGGAGGAATGCTTGTGTAGCTGCAGGTATCGCGGCTGGAGGTGTAATTACATAGAGCAGTTGGCGTTGTCTGCCATCCCTCCTACCCTCGAGACTCGCATTTCCACCCACCTCCATCCCATTGTGTACGGGATTAGAGGGGTGCGTCTGCGGGGGAGGTGAAGGAAACAATAATTATTGCTGCTGTTGCTGCATCTCTGGTGGCGTCGGAGGCGGCTTTCCAACGCGCGCTCGTGAACGCGTGATGCATGTGACGCCACCGCCTAGCGTACACCCGAAATCTACGAGACAATAAGGAGAAGTACGTTAATCACGTCTCTGCACGCATTCAAAATTTGTTGTGTAACTTATTGCGGCAACCGTCTCCGCATTTTCGTAATAATATCTAATTTACAGTTTGACACTATATAGAAATACCAATAAAAGTATTTGATTGGAAATCATATAAAGTAGTAGTAAAGAACAATATATCTTTGAATAGACCAATAAAAACAAATAAATATTTCGACGAAGTTATTGCAGGTACTCAAAATTTGTTGTATAACTTATTGCGGCAACTCCCTCCACATTTTCGTAATAACGTGTTTGCGATGATACCACCATGGACTTCGATGATTTGGTCGCCGCACAGCCCAGTTTGGGTACCGCTGCCATTATTGTTATGAATAAGAAAACCGATATCATTAAAGCTATTGCTCATTTAATTATGTTTTACAAACACGAATCAAGTGGTCAATGCACACACGGTAACGCGAAACCCGACGATATTGATATGTTGTTGAAGTTGAGTAAGCAAATCGAAGGGCACACAATTTGTGTATTTCAGGCCTGAATTGGAAGAGAGGATGAGGAACTTCCATTGCCAACAGAAGAGCGTGATATACAATTAGAAACAATTAATAACCGATGTTATATAAATATATTATTGAATAGACCACTAAAATCAAACTAATATTTCGACGAAGTTGTCGCAGGCAATACAAACTTCTGTAATAACATAAAATGAGACATGTAAATCCATTAAAGTTTCCTTCGTGCAATCAGTGTATTCTTTTTTTTTGACATATATTCATATAATTGTTATGTTTACTGAACAAAAGTATTAACAAAATTTACTAGCCAAACAGTAATTTTTAGGATTTAGTTTTCAAATATGTATTTCACTTTTTTTGTTTATGAAGATCTAAACATACTGTGATAATCGCAGTGATTAAAATAAATGTTTGTTGTTTAGAGCGGCGGACACAAACCTTCTTGACCTCACGGACCATTAATTCAAAATACTTCCGCGGACCACCATCATATTTTTTTTCATAAAAATAAAATCTAAATATGAAAAAATACATACACTAGTTAGGTATTGCGTTTTTTTTTTATAAATATGCTACTTACTAATACAGAAATTGGAAAAAGTAGAACCAGAATACAGTAAAACAAAATAATATTTTTTTTATACATTTTTTTCTGTCGTTAAGTATGTGGTTATTGGTTATTGTTGTAAAAAATATTATCATTGTAATTCAAAGTAAAATTTAAATATATTGAACATTATTTGTTAATTTTGGAGAAACTTTATTTGAAATTAAATTTGCTTCAAGCAAATATTGAATAATTGCCACTAGTAGCAGATTTCTATCAATATTATATGTAATATTAAATGCTGTAATTAGGCCCTTAAATTTAGGACGAAGCAGATGAAACAAAATTAATTACTATCAGAAAATGGAAGCAATATAGAATTTAATTGTTGAATGTATTAAATACCAGTATTTAATAAATAATTCATTAATATGGATTACAATAGTCAAGGGAAAATTATTGTGTAAGGAAATATAAAAATAAAAAACTTTGCATATATAAATTGAGCTGCAATATTATTGGACAAAACTAAATGTAATCTAATTTAATTTTAATAAGTCATTACTTAAGTTTCTCAATTGAACGGTTTCAGAGAAAAAGGAAAACAAAAATTAAGGTGTAAAACAGTACTTACTGAATCTGACGACCATGAAATCAACAGATTATTTCTTGTGGAATGGTACAGAAAAATCTGAAACAAACGCAGAATTCCTCCTACACGCAAAGAGCAAGAACATCTCGTGATAAAGCAGATATTGAAGACAAATACACCGATTTATACCAGGGGTGCCATAAGTATTTATTGCGACCTCTGACCTATAAAAATCTCCATATACTTATAGTTGAGAATACAACTGCCAACGATTAGTAGCAAACATATGTGTCAGGTATACTGATGGAACATACTGATACTGATGTAAACATCCACCCGTAAAGTTCACCCATTTAATGTCACCCACCCATAACAAAAATGGTCACACTGAATAGATTGTATAAACAACCAAGCCATAAAATATAAATAAATTTATAGAAAATGATAATTTCATAGTATCAAAATCATCTTTTTTAAAATTATAAGTACAGAAATGCCTTGCATAATGCAATTAGATCAGTGCTGATTGGATATTTTCAAAAAGCAAATTTTAAATTAAAATAAATAATAGTTTTTTTTTTTAAATACTTGATTACCAAAGGTGTTGTTTAATTAGATTATTTTGTTAATATAACTATAATTTGTTAAATTTCTATTTTTTCTTTTATTTTTGTTAATTTTTTGTAAACGGAAAATTACAAGAATGAATATATGTTTTTGTGAGTTGTGAGTTCATAATAACTCTTTGCAGCAGTTAACTTTTTGTTTAAAAAATGTTGTTGCATGAAAAAGTATATTGTAACGTGGTAAAATCGACAACGCTGCAAGTGCGCTCCACG